>NC_003070.9:14309741-14343812 GCF_000001735.4 Arabidopsis thaliana | reverse complement strand
TGTTTCCTTGGATCATTGAGATGAGACCACTCTTGATCTCAAAGTTGTTAATCTGAACTGGTGGAGGCACTATCCCTTGTCTTTCGTGATGATTCCTTGGGGCATCACCAGCACCAATGTTTCTTGGTTGATCAACATTAGGTGAGTCTTGAATATCAACTGGTATGTTCTGTTGATCCATAGCAGCTGGTCTTTGCTGATCACAGGCTGCCTTTGCTTTGGTTTCTTGTAACTCACGAGCTATTCTGTCAATTCTGTCTCTGAATGGTAATAGGTGTGCAGAACCTTTGGATCGAGTTTGCATGGACAAAGATTAGTACCTATACCACAAAAACAAGCAGACGAAATGATGAGTTAGTAACTTGAAAAATGTAAAAGAACTTGATCTTAAAAGTTTCTGATGTCTTGAATGTAACAATGCAACGATGAATTGGCAACGACGCCAAATTGATAAGCAGGTTTTTCAGGTCTGCTTATGTTGAATGTGTGATTCAGTTCAATTCCCCTAAAACACAAACATGTCGATGCGGCTATAGGGGGTGTCAATCCAGTCCACTGTATTGCTAGCAATCAAGATGTGAACAAAAGCAACTAAGTCAAGCCAGATTATAATGATGGTGGGTTTCTAGTAACAATCCTAGGTCAGGATTCAAACAAGTAAAAATGAGAACTTAAGAGCCTACTCGATCATTGGGTCGAGTAGAACCAACTGATGACAAAATTAAGAACTAAAATGCAATTAACTTGGGATACAAATAGGGGATACAAATAACGGGTAAATAAAAGTGCAACCAACATGGATACAAATAAATCTAGTAGAAATTCTAAGGATGGATTCATTGATAAGGGCAACTCTACGGTTCATCAGATGGCTAATAGGCAAAAGATAGATACCCATGACGATAGATTCAAAAACCGGGTCAATCCACTCTCATGACAGAGATCCCCATAACTCTACCACTTCCTAATCTCAACTCTCGTTGATGAAACAAGGCAGAGTAGGGTTTAAGAAACAATCTACCAAAGCCAATAGGAAGACAAGCCAATCTATTGGTCGAGTCTACAAATCTTTGGAATTCGTAGGTCAGACATCCATTTGAACGTCTTTTGAACGCTGGATGCTATGATCGAATCTCCACATTAGCCAGCAAAAACCGCATAGGGGCCAAGCGAATCCAGAAGGGTATTAACCTAAACACTAACCACCTAACTAACCTAGAGATTACCCTAATCTAATCCATCCTCAAGAACCCTAATCACTACTCAAGCAACATTCTCAAGAACACAAACCCAGAAATTACTGAAATCATACCAAAATGTAGATCTAAACAACCTAAACAACTTTACTTAAACAATCAAATGCAAAAACAAAATAGATTAAGAGTACTTAAGGTTGTAAGATTCATAAACACAAAGAAAAACTGAAAGATAAAGCATAGATCTTTTGGACAAACCCCAAAGTGATCTATTTATAATAAAATGTTGAAACCCTAGATTCACTAGAAGACAAAAGACTTGAGGCGGTCTGGGCGAATACTCATCTTGGGGATCGAGTAAAGAGGGTGCTGCAAAGTCTGCGCCTTTGTGTCTATGCTCCGAGTGATCAATTGGTCGAGTAGATGCTTCTTCTTCTCCTATCCGTATGCTTAGATGTCTGGTTGAGTGGGGAATGAGGAGGATCCGAAGACGCTTTGATAGCTCAACAATTCTTGTAGAGATGGTCACCCTTGGTCGAGTAAATGGATCGAGTAGTGGATCGAGTAGGAGGGGCGAGTAAATCAATCTTCTGCTTCATCTGAGGCTGCCTTGATCGAGTAAGAGGGTCAAGTACCTCCTTTGTACTGCAGCCTCCTTTGTACCATCCTGGATCAAGTAGAGAGGTCGAGTGAAATGATGCCTCTTCTGTAGCTGTCTGGATCGAGTGAATGGATCGAGTAGAGTCCTTCTTAGCTCCTTCTGCACCTGAAAACACACCAAAACATGCAATGTGAATGCAAGATGACCCTAGATGCCTAAGTATGCAAAATAAGCTTAAATGGTGAAAAATGATATGATACAATGAGCAAATGCAAAGCTAAATGAGTAAAATACAGTGTTATCAAGAAAGAACACCGAAAAAGAAAAGAATATATATAATGGTCAATTTATCATGGTATAGTACAAGAATGAGTCTAGAAGGATCTTGAATGTTAGCTTGTTTAATGAGACCCAGCGATGAAAGCCTGGTGGGTATAGTTGTGGAACTTAGGTATGGAATCTAGAATGTTGTGTAAGCTTGTAGAGAAGTACATGTCGGTTAGGATTTGATTAGACTTGTTAGGCATATGGAATAAGTTTGGATGATCATGGCAATAGGCTAGAGAATGTTGGGAGTTCCTTTTTTTTCAAAACCTCTTCCACGAGTTTGGCTTTTGTGTTTTGCTTGAGGGCAAACAAAAGCTAAGTCTGGGGAAGTTGATATATCCCGATTTTCACTGATTTTATCTATGTTTTAGGTATAGAATCTTGAGTCTTTATGTTATTTGATAATAGGTTTTTAAGTCAATTAAACCTAAAGCACTATCATGTCGTTGTAATACTGAAGGTTGTCAATCCAAATGGGTGTGATGCTAACAATCAAGATGTGATTAGAAGTCACTAAGTCAAGCCAAGCAATAACAGGTTGTGGTGTGTTCTAGCAGTTCTAAGTGAACATGCAGAAAACAGAAATTCAAGCAAAAACAGCAAAACACTCGACCAACACAGCTCTTTGTAGAGCACTGGGTGAGGTCGAGTGACAGGTCGAGTAATAGACAGAAAATAAAACTCAGATACTCGACTGCATAGTCTGTTGCCAGACAACTGGGTGGTCGAGTATGAGGTCAAGTAACAAAAAAGAACTGCAGAAATTAAGCGACAGATAACAAGATGCAGTAAACAACAGTAGAGTAAACAAAGAATTCAATCAGATAAAGAATTCCCGAGGATGGGGTAATTGAGTAGTTTCGTTTCCTTAACCCTAGACAACAAGTTCATTAACCAAATCTAAGTGCCACCGCAATAGAGACTCTCAAGTTAACCTAGTCCCAGACTCAATCACCATTGACGAGAGCTAACCTAACAGGCATTACGAATCAACAGGTACAGGGTCACGAATCTCTGGAATTAGTGGTTCAGACATTTCATCGAACACTTTTTGGGCGCGGAAATGTCTGGGCTCAAATTCCAGTTGATCAGAAAGCAATAGGCATTAAGAACAACTAATCCAGAAGGGCTCTATCAATCAATACTCAATCACCTAGCATACTGAGAATTCTACACTACTCTAACCCATCCTCAGAAACCTATTCACTACTCAGACATCATAACAGAAAGCATAAACGTTGAACAAGTTGAAAACATGATAACAACAGTGTAACAGCAGGATGATAACAGAATGAACAACAGTAAACGAAATGAAGAACAAAACCTGAATACTGAATACTGAATAGATAAAGAGAAATCCGGATTACAAAAGGTCTAGAACACAAGGTCTGCTCAATAAAACTAGATAAAAACTTGTCTGCGAAAATGTGAAGTACATGCTACTTATAGCCAAATATTCCGAACTGTACTCGACCCATGTGGTCGAGTGGGAGGTCGAGTGAATAGCTGGAGTCTTCTTTTCTTCCTTGTGCTCGAGTGTCTGGTTGAGTGCGGAATGAAGAAGGCTCTGAAGCTTGTCATCGAGTATGCAATCGAGTGGTGGTGATGGTGATACTCGACTTCCATGTGGAGTGATGAGGTCGAGTAGTGGTCTGGCAATGAAGGTGAAGACACTCGGCCTCGGGGTCGAGTGATGTGATCGAGTGATGGTCAGGTGATGGGATGAAGACACTCGACCTCGGAGTCGAGTGATGTGGTCAAGTAGTGATGTCCTCTACTCGACCAGGGGGTCGAGTGATCTGTTGAGATCTTGAAGCTCCTACTCGACCTCGGGGTCGAGTGGTTTGACATGATCAGGTCCGCTTCTTCCAGATAGCTCGTCAACAGCTCCAAATCACCTGAAATCAACGCAAAGATGCAACATGCATGCAAATCTATCCTAAACATGTAAAGTGATGACAAATGATGAGAAATGGTATAAAACAGTGATGATATGATGCTAAAGTGATGACAAATGGATGCTCAAAACATGCAAAATACACACTTATCCACTCCCCCAAACTTAGTCTTTGCTTGCCCTCAAGCAAACAATCAAGAACAAGCTGGAGGTGAGGTTTGAAAGCGGGGACTCAGAGCCAAAGCACCAGATAAACTAGATGAAATCAATGTCCAAGTTGAAAGTTCTAAGCTGCAAGATCGAATTCTACTTAAAAACGTTAGCCATGCCTCATCATCAATCAATCCGACTTATATGCTCGACCTACACAAGTTTTCAAATCTACCAATCCCTTTAACATTCATTAGTTCTGGAACGTGAATCAAGCAATGCATCATCAATGAACTCATTTGGCTAAGGTAAAAGGTCAAGAGACAAAGATGGTCCCTTACAGAATAGGCTTCAGTAACAGGGGATCTCTCAAAAAATGATTAAGCTTTAGTAGAATGTTAAAGGTAAGTCCCAAGCTATGCATACAGAGATAAGATCCCATCTACCCAGAGTATATCAAATGAAGCTCTAATGGTAATCCCATCTCCAATCCCAATATAAGAACTTATTCTACCCTTTGCATTCATGAATCTTTTAAGCTTTTTTTTTTTCTTTCTAATCATTCTTTTCTTTTCTCTTAACTCTAGGAGAAGCTTTCTCAACACTTTGATACATCTAGCGGATTTGGATTTCTTTAACAACTAAGGTTCCTGTTTTTAACATTTTAAAACCAAGGGCTTTTGCCCATCTTCAATAGCTAACAAGAACTCTTTCTTTTCTTTTCAAATCCCAAAACCTTTACTACACTTTTTCTGCTTCTTTAGCTTACTTCACCTAGAGTCTTTTACCTTTTTTTATCAATTAATCAACCCTTTTTTTCTTTTAAACACATCCCAACCCAAAGTATAAGCGTCCACCTAGTCCTATCTAGTCCGAAAAATGCGAACTAGAACTACATGAGACACTATCTCTGTCGTTACGAACCTAACACTTTCTACCAAGCTTAATCGGAATAAGACCTCACAAACACTCACAAGTGATATAGGGCTTGAAAGAAAGTCTAGTTTTGGGTTTGGGTTAACTGCTCTAATAAGGAGAGTCAGCTACTTGGATTAACAAGAGTGATCAAAATGAATAAGAAAATCCAAGTATTTTAAGGTATCCATGAGTTCAAATTTGATGCAGACATGATAATTAAAGATCAGATTCAGGTTCAAATTGATAGGGAATGGTATCAGATTATGACAATGTGGTCGAGTAGAGCAATCTAGGCATGGTTCAGTTTTATTTCAAATTCATTGACTACGCAACAGACAACTAGCAACGAGGGCACTGAGTTTATCCGGTAAACCAAAATGCTTACAAGGCTATCTCATCATTATCCCTTATGTATATGCAACAATCCTAAATGAAACACTCTAGACTCGATCTTAAATGTAATGCAACTACATGAACACTCTTTTTTTTTTGTGAAATCATTTTCTGAAATTTTTCAAAATTTTTTTGGTTTTTCTATGCCTTAGATGAATGCAGACTCAAGAATATATACAATGCAACACACACTTCCTGAGCCCTCCCCCAAACTTAAATCACACAGTCCACTGTGCGAATAAACTTGGAAGAGAGTACTCAGGACAAATCCAATCACTGAAACAAAATAAAGAAACAAATCACAGCGGATGATATAATACAATGGTGAAGTGAGGCGCTTACCTCAGTCGAAGAATGAACGTAGTTGCTCGTCAATGGCTGCCTGTGATTGCTCCCACGCCATAGACGAACCACCTTGTTCCGTATCAGCTCCAGCAGGTGGGTACTCGACCTCATCAGCTCTCTGGCGGCCATCACCGCTCTAAGGATACTCGACCTCTCTCCTTCTGCTGCGGCCAGCCCCGCGGTCGCGTAAACTACGAAACTGCAGAAGTCGTCTGCTCCTACTGCTAGATCGAGTGAGTGTGGTCCTCCTCTTCCTCCCAGATTCACGAGGCTCGAATGATGAATGCCTCGCAGGGACATGCGGAATCTCCTGCTCTCTAGGCTCAGGCCTGCGCTGACTTGGTTCGGGCGCGTCATATCTCCTCGAAGGCATGTCCTGAGGAAGATGTCCCTGCGGGATAGCTGTAGTGGAAGAGGAGCAGCTGATCTTGTCCTTCAGAAACTTGATAGCCCTGAGGAACTTGGCGAGTAACTTATCCTGTTTCTTGCACCACTTCTGCAGCTTGCTGTTGTTCTTGTGAGCTTCCCTCAAACTCTTGCTTTCCCTCGCAGGAGATATATGCACACTGAAATGATACATGCTCGTGTCAAACTCTGCCTCATCTATATCATCCGACTCATCAACATCTTCTGTTGTAGCTCCTTCGGTGTGACTGATCTCCACAGTTGGCGGACTGCCCTCGAAATAAAGATCTTCAAGCGCAGGCTTGAAGTCAATGTTCCTGCCCTTGAGAATCCTAGTAGCGTCAATGCAGGGGAGAAGAATGTTGGCGATTCTAATCGATGAATGCTCGAACCTGTAGCGGTGAAAGTCGTCAGCCATGTCAAACTCCAAGAACTCACATCTGCACAAATGATCTAAGTCCATCATCCTCGGTGCTAACCCTGGTTCCTTGAGCGGTACTCCACAAGCTTCCAGAATTGGCGTCACAACGCCACCCACGCATAGTGCTCCTCTCACCTTCTTCTTTCCGTTCCTCAACGCCCACTTCCTGTATCCACACAGATGGATCAACAGAGGCATTACTGGTGGTGCGTTGTTGAGATCGCCTCTCAAGACATTCTTCCCTTTCGTCCGGCGGAGAATCCCAGTAAGCACATAATTTATCATCTCCATGTCCGTGTTAGACACGGTGCCTGTAGACTCCCTGGAGTAAAAGACGGTGACAACCGATCTCTAAAAGTAGCAGATCACAGGACTCCGGATTTGGTTGCTCTTGGACCGCGCCGAGTTTAGCGGTAGATTGTTCCCTTTAGTGGCCCATAAATCCTTAAGCTCTTCTCTGTCAAATCTGGGTTTGTTTCCCTTTCCACTAGGGAAACCAAACAGTTCTTCCAACTTCTTGATCGAAAGCTGATACCGCTGTTCGTTCACTAAGAACGTCAAGAAGCCTAACCCCATGGTATCCAGCTCAAAGTCTGTGAGTCCCTCATACATCTCCACTTGCAGCGTGGAAAGAAACTCGATTGTCTCCTCCTTATAGGCAGCGTAAGGGTAAGACATGAGTGTCTCTAGATGACACTTCTCGAACAGATGCTGCACGTCCTCCAGTAACCCCAGCTGGGCTAAAGTCTCATAGCACGGATACCGCGTTCCCAGAAGTCATTCATCTCAAAGAATCTGATATACTCCTCGTCGGGTTTGTTCAGCAGCTTCATCTCCTTACGCCATGACTCTGGCTCATACTCAGTTTCGATATCCTCATCAATCAGTTCATATCTACTTGACATTGCCCTCTTTCCTCTGGCGATTTCAGCTCTTCTCTGATTACGTCGGGCTGCAGAGCGTTCGAATTCATCCGTGAAGCTCTGGTAAACATGTTGTTCTCTCGGTCTAACGGACCAGGACTCAGCTTCATCCACATTGTAATCATGGTCCATAGAGGATTCTCCACTATAGTTACTCATGATGAAACCTGAAAACAGACGAAACTCAAAGATAAACGTTAATACGTTAGTAACAGCAAAACCAAAAAAACACAAACCACACAAACCAAAAAAAGGTCGAGTAAACCGGTCGAGTTTACCAAAACCGGTTTTGATTTATTTTTTTTCGTTTTGTGGATTGTTGATCGAGTGGTTTCGGACGGCCGAGTGAAGGGATGGAGCTTGAGAGGTGAAAACGACAAGGCTATGAAGGAGCTGTGGTCGAGTGAATCAAACGGCGAGGTTGAGGTGCTTCCTTGGAGAAAGAACAGGAGGTCGAGTAGTTGTTGATGGTGTGTAGACGTGATCGAGTGACAAAGAGATGGAGAGATGGTGTGGCTTGACGAAGCCGAGTGACTGTGAAAGGCAAGAGAGGTGCGGTCGGGTGAAGTTGAGCTCGCGGAAGAGAAGAAAACGGCGATGTTGTTGAGTGATGGCTGGACTTGAGAGAAGAGATGAGGCTTGGACGGAGAGGTCGAGTGAATGTAATGGAGGGCTCGAGTTGTGTGTATTGGATAGAGAGCAGGCGGTGAGAAGCGGCGAGGTTGAGTGACACGGCGAGGTCGAGTATATGAAGGGAAAAGATGATGGGGTCTAGTGGTGATGGATTGATGATGATGGCGTTGAAGTCGAGTGGTGCGGAGAAGAAGAGCTTGATGGTGATAAGCTTCCGGCGTTGAAGTCGAGTGCTTGTGAGGAGGAGATGGGGTTGGAGGTCGAGTGTTTGGGGGAAGAGAGATGAGAGGTCGAGTGGTGCTTTGGACGGATTATGATGGAGAAGAAGTTGAGTGAGACGGGATTGGAGATGAGATGGTGAGGTCGAGTGGTTGAGAGAAGAGAGATGAGAGTTTGGTTTGTTGGTGGTTATGAATGGAGAGGGATGGGGTCGAGTTTATTGAGTTATGGAGGAGAAAACAAGGTCGAGTGGTAGAAGAGAAATCGAGAGAAGATGCGGTTGCGTGGAGGTCAAGTGGGTGTGAAAAGATTCCATGTCTCTTGGTCTGCTGCATGGAGGACATGGGCGTCAGCGGCGGGTCCCACAATGTCTTCTTGTCTTTTCTCTGTTCACTAGGAAAACTCCAGGAAATCCCGCAATCTTCTGTAAACTTGATAAACTCCCTGGAAGCTCTGTAGCTCCTGTTGGTCGAGTAAAATGATGATTTAAATTTTTTTTCAGGTTTTAAAACATCGCCCATACTCGACCAATGTACTCGATCTCTAGGCCATCAGTAGAGTAAAAGTTTTGAATTTTTACTCTACCTTCACGTTACTCCTTTTTTTTTTTTTTTTTTTTTCCTGAGAACCACAAACACAATAAAACAAATCAAAAATAACAAGAAAGTAAAAATTATTTACAAGGATAATCATGGGATTTCCTCCCAAGTGAGCTTGTTTTAAGTCTCTAGCTTGACTCCTCACACTTATCAAGAAGAAAATGAACTATAGAGAGGGTCTGCATAATCCTCTCTGATATCATCATCATACTCAGCGTTCTCCCTGGAGAGGTCTGCATCAGAATACTCAATTCCCCTCTCTTCAAAATATGCTTCTTTCTCTTCTGGAGGGTAATCTATCTCTTCAGACCATCTTGAAGTGAACTTCTTTCTCGGGATGGTGTCAATCCTGCCTTTAGGTTGAGCGTCTTTCTACAACTGATTTAGCTTACTTCTAAGTTCCTCAACAGTGTGGGCTAGTTTCTCTATAGTTTCATCTTGCTTATCAGAATTTTAGACCGTAAGCATCCTAAGTATGGGATAACTAAGTGGGTGAAGATTGTGACAATGATGATACACAACTTCATACGTGATTCACATCGAGAAGATTATGATTGTGTGCGTTGGCAAGGGACAGAAGAATATCATACTCATGGCGATGAAGAACAAAACGACTATGATGATGGTCATGGTGAGCACATTCCATATGACCCTACCAGTGACATAGCCATGGAAGGCTTGTGTGATACTATCACGAGTGAGCTTAGTAGAGGACATTGATTACCTTATTAGAATCTTTGATTGTGCAAAACTTTAATTTCTTCTAAAATTCTTATGTTCTAATGATACTTTGGTTGTAGATTTTCTTAATTTAGTTTTTTTATTAGTTTAAATTTTCAGAATTTGACATTTTTCATTAAAAATTATACAAACACATTAAAAATTTGAAATAGAAAAATTGAAGTAACTGTCGCTGGCGACCAACAAACGAACAACACAACAACACTCTCTAGCGATTGTTTTCAGCGACTGTTTCTTTCGACTATTTAACAAACAAACAAAAAATGTGGTCGATGTCGTTGTTTCCAGCAACAAGAAAACGAGCAGGCCCATTTTGAATGGTGTTACAGTCAAGCCATTGTCACAAACTCGTTGAGAGAGTCGCGTCACAAAATATCAAAGCAATACAATTTCAAGCTTTGTTTTACTTGGCAAAAACAGTGATAATCCGAAAACAAAAAGCAAAGCCTAGTCTCAATTTTTGTTGTCAACAAAGTAAGTATGATTTTATATTCATAACCTTTGAATATTGATATTGCTATTGCTCAACTAAAATGACTTGTCTTTTTTTCTTAAGAACTATAGAGAAACATGCTTTTGAGAAGGAAAAGTAAAAGCTAAGGGGATTGTTATTGGTATGGATATTGATCATGTATTTTCTGTAAAAAAAAACGCCTATGTAAAAGGAAGCGATATCACGACGAATAGATTAAAAACTTTTGGGCAATATGTGATATTATCAGCGAAAGAAAACTTTAGGATTAACTACTTCATCAAAATCGTGGATTATGATTTGGTATCTCTTGAGACAAGATTTGATCAACTTCAAAGTTATGAAAAGTGATTTGGATTTTATTTGACTTGAGGAAACTAAAGTTAGCAAACGATGGCAATTTGATGGCTTCTTCTAGCAACCTGAAGCATGGTATTCATTCCAAGAGGTTTTACAAAATGAGATGAGGAAGGCTGTCAAAGTTTTGGATTTTCTAAAAAAATGGAAAGATGTTATCCGAATATATAAACTATGCCTGGGAGTTTGGTTTAACGGTTCGGTCCGGTTTGGGTATTTTGGTTTTCTGTTTTTATTTGTTTTCAAAAGAGTGCTGAATTGAACAAAATTACAAACCTTTGGTTTGGTTCTTTGCTAACTCGGTTTTTAGACTTAAAAACCGAAGAAGAAGAAGAAATTTACATGACATGCCGTAGAGAAAAAAAAGAAATGTGAGTCTAAGTATATTTAAGGTATCCGATAAACCTGAATACCACATAATTAGATATTACTAATCACTAAGCATTAATGAATCAAATGGTTTACATACCATATTCGATCATAATATACACAAGCATCATAGATTAAACACAAAAATCAAGTACAGAACAATTCTAAGGTTCAATCACGTGCACTTAGTAGTTCAGTACAAGCTTAGCATGAAATCACTCAAAGGGTAACATCAATTCGGCCTCAAATCATCATGTTAACTTAATTCAATAATCCCATTTATAATTTCATGCATGCATGATAACACCGAATTTTAAGCGTTTTAAGCCCTTATTTTCCATGCATTTAGCTAAGTTTCATGCCTCTTTTCATGCATTCATAGTCCATTTTCCTTCCTTTTCATGTTTTGCATTGCATAGCATATTTTTATTTGGAGTATTTTACAGGTAAAACATGTACTTTTGGAACTGTTTTGGACATTTTTAGCACAAGGAGTGGACTTGTTCTAGTTCGTGCATCAAGAGAAGGACAAGGAGCTATGCTCGGGATATGTGATCGGTTAGAGGTCGAGTGGGACACTTAGGAGTAGAACTGAAGCTGATCGAGCTATCCGCTTGAGAGGAAGTTGAATACTATCCACTCTGGATTTCTACTCGCCCCAAGGTCGAGTGGTGTTGCACCGTCTTTGCTATTTTGTCGTTTTCCCATTTAAGGTTTCTTAGGACTTGCTATAAATAGGGTCTTTGTGTTTTTCCCCAAAGGATCTTTCTTTTGCCCCATGGATATTAGGGTTTTAAGTTTTGTAATCAATTTTCCTGTTATTCTGTTAAGAATTTGAGTTTGATTTCTTCTACAGAGTTGTTTGTCTTGCTTAGATCTACATCATACTAAATTTATAATGATGTCTGAGTTTTGTCAATTTTCTGGATTTTGTTCTATGATGTTCTTCATTGTTCTTGAGTAGTGTTATTCATAGTTCTTAAGGATGGATTAAGTTTAGGTGGATTTCTCTGTTTCTTTAGCTAGCTAAGTGTTTATATGCATGATTCCCTTCTGGATTAGGTGTTCTTAGTGCTATTTCCTTTCTGATCAACTCGAGATTGATCTTAGACTTTCTCTACCCAAAAGGTGTTTGATGAAATGTCTGAACCAACTAATTCCAGAGATTTATATATTCTAACCCAAGAGATTGGATGTTTAGACTGCTTATTGACTTTAATAGATTGTTTCTTAATGCCTGTTTTGCTATGTTTCATCAATGAGAATTGAGATTAGGAAGTGGTAAAGTTATGAGGATCATTATCATGAGAGTGGATTGATCTGGTTTTGAATCTATTGTCTAGAGATAGCTTGATTGAGTTTGTTAGTTAGCTAAATGGATTGAGGAGTCCATTAGAACCAATTACCCCATTCTTAAGAGCTCTGTTTCGTTTTGATTGTTTAAATTTCGTGTTATTTACTCTTTAGCTCGTTTGTTTTGTTATTCTGCTCGACTTTTTTGCTCGACCAAAATTAGTAATATGCTCGGTCGAGTGCTTTACTTCTTGCTTAGTTCACTTCTTGGTTTATACATTTGATAGCTCTTGGTCTGTAGTTTACTGCTTACTTTTATCATTTGTGTGCTTTACTTTATGCTTAGTGTATTTTCATTTTGAACTTGAATTGCATGTTAACATGTAGCTTAGGTTTAGTATAAACAAACCAAACCTATTCACACTTGGCTTGACTTAGTATTCTCTGATTGCATCCTGATTGCTAGCAAGCCATTCATTTGGATTGACACCCTAAATACTACAATGACATGATAATGTTAGGGAATTGATCATCTGAATTAAAAACCTGCGTAAAAATCCTACTATAAATGCACCACTTATTATTTAATATTGTAGATGATTATCAATTTAAGATAAACATCGCATGTGGATCATGTCTCATTTCTAACTTAGTCATTTTAAAGGTATCATCAATCCTTAGTGAATTTGAGCATGCATGCATTTGTATCTAAATTCAAGCTCTAGAATTTTGGGTAGTAAATCACACAATCTACCACAGCTCACAAAATTTTGGCAATTTGTGAATTTTTGATCACAAGACTACGGTTCTCCGATAACTGCATAAACTTCTCGATCATCCAATAATGATTCATTTGATCCCTGTGTAGACACCTCGATCACGAGAATTTGCTTTCTCGATCAACGGTAACTTTTCTCAGTAAATCGGAGTTTCTCTTAACCGTTTCTCTCTTTTTTCCTCAAACAACAAAATAAACGGAATAAATCGACTATTTATAGGCAAGAGTCGAGTTTCATGTGTCGTCGTGCGTCAATACGTATCACGGACGGGGGTCGCGGTCGGCTACGGAAAAGTCTCCCTACAAGTGTTTGATGTTAGAGTGTGGTTTGTGTATTTTAAATGGGCGTTGGTTTTTCTTATGAATTAATTACTCAGAGAGTATAGAAAAGTATGTTTATTCCCAGAATATTATATACCTTTTTTATTACTCATATGTTTTGATCATTAGTGTAATTACAATTAACACCCTTGATTAATTTTTATTAATAAATATTATTAAATTTGTTTTTAATTGAAAAATAAATAAATAAACAATGATAATCCATGTCACCAATCCACGTCATTTACCCTAATCCACGTCATCTGAAACCAAAAATTTCTATAAAACTTCTGGTTTCTTATTATTCACACGATATTTGACCGTTCTTCTGCGCATATAAAACAAACATCGCTCTCTTCTCTCGTTCAGTCGACGGAACCCTAATTTCTTCGCCGTTCTCTATTTATCTCGTCTCTTCTGGCCGAAACTCTTTCGGTGGTATCGAATTTCAAGTCATCAAAAATCAAAACTCAAATCAAAGAGATCTATGGAATTCTACATGCTTCGTTACAGGTTTGACTTGAATCAAGAATAGCTACTCTTTTACTTTGATTTTACATGTATCTCGTCTCTTAATCAATCCATTTGGAAACATTTCTACTTCTATCAATGTTTTGATTCATACGGTTTAGTCCTCCTCCTATGTATCCTTGATAGTAGAATTTTTACTCAATTAGTCCTAAAACACTATCCTGTCGTTGTAGTATTTTAGGTTGTCAATCAAATCCGGTGTGACGGAAACAAATGAGATATGATTAGAAAGCTCTAAGTCAAGCCAAGCAGAGAGTTGGTTGGGTTTAACAGTCCTAGTATGCAAAAAACAGACATGAAATGAAACTAAAAGCAGAAATGGCAATAACAGGCAGGTGAATAACAAAGCAGAAATGATAACATGCAGTCAAATGGATAAACGATTCCTAAGGATGGGGTAATCGAATAGTGTGGTCTCCTTAATCTATTTAGGCGGTTAACGAAACTTCACAGAAGCTATCCATAGACAACAAGTTCAACAACAGATTAATTCACTCTCGTGATAGAAATCCTCAAGCAAAGCTAGACACTGACCTAATTCCCATTAGCGATCTCTAACTAAGCAGGCATTATCGAATCAACTTGTTAAAGCCAATACCCTCTCTACAGCCAATCCCTTGGGGTAGAGGCAGATATCTCTGGAATTAATAGGATCCAACGCCCATTAAACGCCTTGGGAGCGCTGGACGTCTGGACTCATATTCCACATTAGCCAGTGAAACAAGCAATAAGCGCAACTAATCCAGAAGGGATTCTAGTATTCTAAACTCAACCACCTAAAACGACCAAGTAAACCACAACTAATCTATCCCATCTTCAGAAATACGGTTCACTACTCAGACATAATCAAAGACAATAGCAAAGCAACGATTGAAAACATGATAACAGAAATGACGAAAGACTTAAACGAAAACTGAATATCAAATACTTGAAAGTGAAAATACAAAGTCGCAGGAGAAACATTGCGGCTATGAAAGTTGCAAAAATGTAAAAGTGGTTGAAAAACGAGATTGCCCTCGGGAAAACCCTAAGAGGCTACTTATATAAGGGAAAATGAAACAAATAAGGAAACTAGATACATAGCGAATCTTCACGTGACCCTGCGATCGAATGTGTCATTGGCATCTGATGGGCTGAAATGAGTTTTCCTGTAATCGAGTATGTCATTGATCAAACTGAGCTTCAGGGACTCTGCCTTGCGATCGAGTGAAATGCAGTGAAGACGAGATTGAATGGTCCAGCGACCCTGTGATCGAGTGCGATCGAGTGGATGTCATGAGGTGGTGATCGAGTGGTTGCTTCGGGTTTTCTTCTCTTCTTTGTTCTTAGCTTGTCTGGTTGAGTGCAGAACGAGCAGATAGGCCTCCTGGTGATCGAGTGGTGATCGAGTGGTTTTGATGGGGTGATTCCTCCGGCTTTCCGATTGAGTGAAGCTGAGCTGCTAGCTTCTTCGGGGTTGCGATAGAGTGATTTGCCCTGGCAGGGCTCCGAGGCTGCGATAGGGTACTTTTGTTGAAGGCGTCATTGGGCATTCTGACTTTCTGTTCTGTTTCTCCTCGTTTTGAACTCCAAAAGCATCCAAAGTACCTGAAAACAACCAAATATGTAATGCACATGCAATCCGAATGCAAAATCGTCCTGAGTATGCAAAACAGACTAAAACGACTCCTAATGAGATGAAATGTGGATGAAACAATGACAAAGTGGTGAAGAATGAATGCCTAAATCATGCAAATTATAGACATATCAATCCCTCAAACTTATTCTTACGTTTCTTAATTTGATTGTTGTTGTTTGGCCAATAAATTTCATATTGTCTTCCCCAAAAAAATGTTGCTTAGATCTGTAATATAAATCAGCTGTAAAGTGATGTAACTAAGCCGTAACGTGATGTAAATCAGCTGTAACATATAATTTACACAATCTTTCGTCTTCCCTAAATGATAACTCACCTGTGACATGTGATTTGCCAAACCTTTGTCTTCTCTGAAGCATATAACTCAGTGGTAACATATTTACACACATCTTTCGTCTTCCCTTGAGCATATAACTTAGTCATAACATTTAAATTTACTAAACCTTTCGTCTTCCCTTAAGCATATAACTCATCCGTAATGTAATATTACCGAACCTTTCGTCTTCCCTGGAACATATTACTCAGCCGTGACATGTAAATTGACTGAATGTTTTGTTTTTCCTTAAGCATATAACTCAGTTGTTGATATAGCTCAAATTGCCTTAAGCTTACTCCCTCAAATAAGAGATCGTCGTTAGCACTTAAGGGTCAAATTCCATTGAACTCTCGATGTTCACACTATAGACTTATGATGTTATTTAATAGGTTAGATGAATTAATTGAATGCAAACGACAAATAAGCAAGTAAACGAGGTGTAGATTCAAGTGATTAAAGCGTCAGGTCTAAGGAATTGTCTCGGGAGATAGATAAATTGTAGATCTAGCTAATATTAGGATTGTTATTGCACCATTCTCGAACTCAAACTATGATTCTAGAGTAACCGGTGACGTTCCGTGAAACTCTATATACTTAGAGCTAAGACAACCAGAGGAGCCGATAAATCTTATGCTAAAGCATGCATTGTTGTTAAGCTTATTTAGTTCACCTAGTATCTAAACCAGAGCCCTTCTATGAGCCTACCTGTTCTTTCTTAAATGCCTAGGCTCATCTATGATAGTTCAAATAACAAGTACCTATGGCGGAAATACCTATTATCTAATATCAAGTTATTGGTGATCAATCTAAAACTAGCAATAAGAATAATCAAGATGGAGAACTCTAAGAATAATCCTAAGGGGTTTTCGATCTACTAATCCATCTAAATCCCTATTAACTCCTTAAACCCAACAAGGTGATTACTCAGACATGATAACAGAAACACAAATCATAATCTGAATAGTTTGCATTGATGAATTAAGAATAAAAGTAAAGGAGTTCAGAATCCTCTCTAAAAGGATTGGATTCTTCTCTCAAAATGTGTAACAATCTCTAAAAACAAAACTTAGGTCTAACAATGACCAAACAATTAGGTATATTCGTGACTAAAAACGTGCAGGGACTACTTTGCAAATAAGGAAGATTTCAGGACTTCTCAAAGACTAACGAGAATTCCCTTGGCAGCAATAAGAGTGTCGATCGACACCATCTTCTGAAAAAACGTCCTTCACAATCTTGATTGCTGAAAAGCTTCCAAAATTCTTTATTGTGCTCCATAGCTCCCAGATGTGTAAATAACTCAAAACATACGAAAAAGACTAGAAACACTCTAAAAACCATTCAGAAACTATGTTAGAAATCAGTAAAAACCAGGACATATATCAACTCCCCCAGACTTAGCTTTTGCTTGCCCTCAAGCAAAACAAAAGGTTGAATCTGTGAAAGAGGTTTGAAAAACATAGAAAATCCCAATCTCTCTAGCTTATTAGCTTGATCATACAAACCAAATCCATGCACTAAACAGTTCTAATCAATTCCTGACCACCATGTAATTCTCCGCTAGCCCACACAACATTCTAGATTCCATACCGAAGCACTCAACTATATCCACTAGGCTATCATCGCTGGGTCTCATCAATCAAGTAAATGCTTAAGAACCTTCTAGACTCATTCATGTACTATACCATGATAAATAGACCATTCTTTATAATTATATATATATTTTTGGTGTTCTTTCTCTCCCCGAGACTTATTCTTTTTAGAGAGTAAGTTTGTTGGTTTGCTTTCTGGATTTCAATTAGTCGGATTGATTTGAATCTGTAGTACTTAAGCAATCCTGGCAATAAACTCTAGAGATAGATCATAATTTCAGACAAAAGTTTTGACTCAATAAAAACGATTATCTAAGTTATAATGACACAACTGACTCATAAGAAAATAAAAGATAAGTTAGTAACTGACTCCCCCAGACTTAAATAACACTGGCCCCAGACTTATTAAGCCAGAGGAATCGAAAGAAAAATAATCAAAAGATAAAAGTTAGAGAAACGTGAGTTGCCACTTGAGAGTGGTGTCGATCGATACCATGTTGGTGTCTATCGACACTCTGGTCGTTTTGCTTAGCTTTGCGAATTCAGCTCATTTTTGTAGAGCCTTGGTTAGTGTTTTCACATGGATTCTCTAGTTAGACTGTTAAATCACTAAAACACACATCAATAGGTCCAACAAAGCATAGGAAAATAAGTGCAACAAATTTCAAAACAAATAACAAATAGTTTGAAATAAAGCAAGAACAAAGTCAGAAAACAAAGCAAGATAAGGAGGGTGGCTAGTCCTCATGCTCTGAGCCGGAGGTGGGTGCGAGAGAGCGACGACGATGACGAGTGGGAGCAACACAACCTCATCGAGAGAGTGTAGCTATGGCATTCCAAACGCTCTTGAAGTTGTCGACGACGTACTGCTGAAAGACATGTGGCTCCATCGGGATAGGAGGAGGGGAAGGCAGCTGATATGGCAGAGCTGAAGAAGAAGATCCAACTCTCGGACCCCCAGCAGGATCAATGAACTCGTCCTCAGTCTGTGTAGGCACAGATCTTGAAGATAAACCTCTATGTCGCCTGGTGCGTGGTGCTGCATGCATAAGGGAAGGATCAGGACAAAAACTGAGCTCCTCATGCTCGCATGTAATCTTTGTAAGCGCGGTGCAAGACAACTGAATCATATGGTCTCATGTCTCGTCTCTGAAACACCAAAGTAAGTTGTCTTTTAGCTAGTGAGATTTCTTGAGATAACTCTCATCCATAGTGAACCTCGTGGTGTTGACCTCTTCTCCCTCAAAGCTGATGCGAAAATGCTCAAATATGGGAGTGAGAAGACTGCCAACTCTCTCTAATTTCTTCCCTCTACCTGTAAAGGGCTTGGTCTTGAGTGAGACCAAGTGATGAGCAAACACAGCGCCAAAGTTGACATTGCGGTCAACCTCCTCAAATCCTAAGCTGTCTGGAAAGAAGTCATGAACAACATGATAGAGCACCAACAGCTCAGAGAGTCTCATCTTTCCAGGCTCCATCTTGCAAAACAGTGTGCTACTAATCAGCCTAACCAAGTATCTTAGAACAAGGTGACGAATCTCTGAATGTACTGCGTCCTTGGAATCATAAATTCCATTGCTAAATCTGCTCCAGAAGATCTGAGCATCTTTAAACTGTCCAGGCAGAGCAACTCCAGTGAGATCATTGTCAAAACCATAGATGTCACATAACTCTCTCAGTGGTAGACTGTATCTTACACCGCGAACGAAGAAGATAAGGGCTCCTTCCTGAACATTGAGTTTCCTGTCATTCACATAATAGACCCTAACAGAAGCCATGAATTGTCTAACTAGCTCAGGATACAGATCGTACTACCTAGAACAGATGGTTCCAAACCTATATCATTTAGCAATCCTAAAACAGATTTCTCCATCTGCAAACCCTGCATCAAACCAAAATTCGTAACCCGAGTAGGCAAAATTTCTACACTCATCTAGGCATTATAGAACAAAGTGTCATAATCATCCCAATATGGGGAAAAATGGCGATTGATATAGTCACCTTTAGTGAATTATGTGTTGACATCTTTCTCCCAAACCCTTTGAGAAGGAATTCTCTCTGTTGGAAGCTTTGGCCAGGGAAATCGATAAACAGCTTGTGGTTGCGGTTGGGAAGGGCGGAGATCGGCGGCGGTGGAGAAGCTTTTCGGTGGAGGAGGAGGATGGAGGAAAGCTCTTCCATGCCTTCTTTTTCTGCCCAGTCAACTTGCAGATTGATAGAATTGATACTTGGGGAAGATAGAGGATGGAATTTTGATCAGTTTAGAGCCTGAAATCACAAGAAACGGTGAAGAATCGAAGATTCTAGAGAGAAAATGGTGAATTCGGTGGTTTGGAAGAAAGTGAAATGAAGAAGATGAAATTTTTAGGTTAAGTCGACTTACGTGGAAAATGAGGGTGTCGATCGACACCATAGCGTTTGGTCGACGCGTCCTTTTTTTTTCTAAATCTAAATAAAAAATCCTATACAATCAAAAATCCTAAGTTAAAAATCAAATGAATGAAATGAAGAAAAAGAGAAATACTTACCAGTGGGTTGCCTCCGACTAAGCGCTTGTTTATAGTCAATAGCTTGACTCTACAGTTGCTCAGTCAACAGGTGGGTCTTGAAGATCCAAAGGCTTTTCTACTGGAATCTCGGCTTCAGCCCAGTAGTGTTTGACTCTCTGTCCATTCACGGCAAATGGTTTTCCATTGTTGTTTTTAAGAATGATTGTTCCATATGGTCTAACCGAGTGGACTGTGTAGGGACCTGACCAACGAGAAGACAATTTTCCAGGAAATATTGTCAATCTAGAATCATAATGATATACCTGGTCATTAGGCACAAAGGTCCGAGTAAGGATTTTCTTGTCGTGGTAAGCTTTTGTGCGTTCCTTGTAGAGCTTCAAATTGTCATAGGCATGAATTCGTATCTCATCAAGCTCATTCAACTGAATAAGTCTCCTTTCTCCAGGTTATTTGATGTCGAAATTCATCATCTTGACTGTCCAAGCTGCTTTGTGCTCTAATTCCACTAGAAGATGACAAGCTTTACCATATAGAAGATGAAAAGGTGTGGTCCCAAGCGGAGTTTTGAAAGCTGTCCTGTAAACCCACAATGCATCATCTAACTTGTAAGACCACTCCTTTTTCGCTTTACCCACTGTTTTCTCAAGAATCTCTTTGATTTGTCTGTTGGAAACTTCAACTTGACCGCTCGTTTGTGGATGGTAAGGAGTAGCAACTCGATGTTGAACTCCATACTGTAAAAGCAATTTTGCAAGAATCTTGTTAATGAAATGCTTACCTCCATCACTAATGACTATGCATGGCACTCCAAAATGAGGGAAGATGATAGAGTTGAAGAGTTTCATGACAACCGTTGAATTGTTCTTCAGACTAGCTATAACTTCTTCCCATTTGGGGACATAATCCACAGCTACTAGGATGTAGAGATTCTTGTTGGAAGGTGGGAAGGGTCCCATGAAATCTATACCCCAACAATCGAAGACTTCGACTTCGAGGATCAATTTCTGAGGCATCTCATTACGCTTGTTGATCTTTCCCCTTCTCTGACAAGGGTCACATTGCGATATGAACTTCTGAGCATCCCGAAACATTGTAAGCCACCAAAAGCCTGCTTGAAGAACTTTGGATACTGTCTTGAAGGTTGCAAAATGACCATCATAGCTAGAGCTGTGACAATGCGATAATATATGAGGAACCTCTGTTGCAGCAATGCATCTCCTATAAACTCCATCAGAACAATGCTTATAAAGATAAGGTTTATCCCAATAATATCGCCTAATCTCTCTTAGGAATCTCTTCTTGTAGTAATCTGTGAAATTATAGGTTCCACATATGCAGCTAGGTAATTAACAACAACAGCATACCATGGGTAGTCCTTCTCGACCGCTGTGACGGCGCAATTCTCAGTTGGTGACCAATTTTTTGTTGATTCAGAAGGGTGTCGATCGACAGTTCCAGTGTCGATCAACACCATCGCGCAACTACGAATGTCAACTTCCTCTGAAATGTGAGTGTCGATCGACATAGAAGGGGTGTCGATCGACACTGAAACTCGATTCTGCAACTCATCACATTTGTAGTCATCTTCTTCAACTGTATCTATCATGTATATGTTCTCTTCAGGTAAGAAATCGTTAATAGGGACATCATCATCGATCCTAATGCGTGACAAATGATGTGCTACACCATTCTCAACTCCTTTCTTTTCTCTAACCTCGATGTCAAATTCCTGAAGTAGCAAAATCCATCTGAAAAGTCTTGGCTTAGCATCCTTCTTTTGCATCAAATACTTCACGGCAGCATGATCTGTGTACAATACCCTTGGATCCAACGAGATAAGATCTGAATTTCTCGAAAGCAAACACCACAGCTAACAACTCCTTCTCTGTAGTTTCATAATTCCTTTGAGCATCATCAAGAGTTCTACTTGCATAGTAGATGGCATGAAGTTTCTTATCCTTCCTTTGTCCTAGAACAACTCCAACTGCAAAATCACTCGCATCACACATTACCTCAAAAGGTAGATCCCAATCTGGTGGCTGAACAATTGGTGCGTTGATCAAGACTTGTTTTATATACTGAAAGGCATCATGACACTCTTTTGTAAACTCGAATTTGACTTCTTTACAGAGTAAATCAGTTAGTGGTCTTGCGATTTTGCTGAAGTCTTTGATGAATCTCCTATAGAAACCAGCATGTCCAAGGAAATCCTCACTGCTTTAACATTATCAGGCGCTTGAAGACTTGTCATAACTTTGATATTAGCTCTATCAACTTCTATACCATGCTTAGAAATCCTGTGTCCGAGAACTATCCCATCCTGCACCATAAAGTGGCATTTCTCCCAATTCAAAACTAGATGTTTCTCCTCACATCTTGCCAACACTTTGCAGAGATTCTCTAAACAATCCTCAAACGATGATTCATAAACTGAAAAATCATCCATGAAAACCTCCATGATATCCTCAATCATGTTTGTGAAGATAGACATCATACCTCTATAAAATGTTGCAGGAGCATTACAAAGACTAAAGGGCATTCTCCGATAAGCAAATGTACCATAGGGGCAAGTGAAAGTCGTTTTCTCCTGGTCGTCTGGATGAATCGGGATCTGAAAGAATCCTAAGTATCCATCAAAAAAGCAATAGTACTTATGATTTGCTAACCTCTCCAACATCTAATCGATAAATGGTAAGGGGAAATGGTCTTTCCTAGTAGCAGCATTCAGCTTTCTGTAATCGATGCACATCCGATGGCCTGTGATTGTTCGAGTAGGAATCAGCTCATCTTTCTCATTCTTGACTACTGTAACACCTCCCTTCTTAGGAACTACATGAACTGGACTAACCAAACTGCTATGTGAAATTCGATAGATAATCCCTGCTTCCAACAGTTTCATAATCTCTTTCTTAACCACTTCTTTCAGATTTGGATTCAGCCTTCTCTAATGTTCAACTGAAGACTTAGATTCATCCTCAAGGTGGATCCTATGCATGCATACATCCGGAGATATAAATGCTGGGTTTGGTTCTCTTTCCACTAGGGAAACCAAACAGTTCTTCCAAGTTCTTGATCGAAAGCCGATACCGTTGTTCATCTATTGAGAACGTCAAGAAGCCTAAACCCATGGTATCCAGCTCAAAGTCTGTGAGTCCCTCATACATCTCCACTTGCAGCGTGGAAAGAAACTCGATTGTCTCCTCCTTATAAGCAGCGTAAGGGTAAGACATGAGTGTCTCCAGATGGCACTTTTCGAACAGATGCTGCACGTCCTCCAGTAACCCCAGCTGGGCTAAAGTCTCATAGCACGGATACCTCGTTCCCCAGAAGTCATTCATCTCAAAGAATCTTATATACTCCTCCACTGTAACCTCGTCGGGTTTGTTCAGCAACTTCCTCTCCTCACGCCATGACTCTGGCTCATACTCAGTTTCGATGTCCTCATCAATCAGCGCATATCTACTCAACATCGCCCTCTTTCCTCTGGCGATTTCAGCTCTTCTCTGATTACGTCGAGCTGCGGATCGTTCAAATTCATCCCTGAAGCTCTCGTAAACATGTTGCTCTCTCTCCGGTCTAGTGGACCAGGACTCAGCTTCTTCTACATTATAGTCAGGATCCATTGAGGATTCTCCACTGTAGTTACTCATGATGAAACCTGAAAACAAAATTAAACTCAAAGATAAACGTTAATACGTTAGTCCCAACAAAACCAAAAACACAAACCAACAGAGTAAACCGGTCGAGTGTACCAAAGTTTTTTTTGTTTTTTTTTCGGTTTGGTGAACTCGCGGTCGAGTGATTCCTTGGTTGTGCTTGGCGATCGAGTCACCTTGAGAGGAGAGAGATGGTGAAGCGGTTTGAAAGAGGTCGAGTGAAGAGGGATGGGGGTAGAGTGATGGGGTTGACGTCGAGTGGAGGAGAAAAGATGAGGAGAGATTTCTTGTCCTTTGGTCTGTTGCATGGAGGACATGGGCTTCAGCGACGGGTCCCACAATGTCTTCTTGTCTCTTCTCTGTATTCTTTGTTCACTAGAAAAACTCCAGGAAATCACGCAATCTTCTGTAAACTTGATAAACTCCCTGGAAGACTATGTAGCTTTTGTTGGTCGAGTTAAATGATGATTTAAAATTTTTTTAGGTTTTAAACATCACTCATACTCGACGAATGTACTCGATCTCTAGGCCATCTGTAGAGTAAAAGTTTTGCTTTTTTACTCTAGCTTCACGTTATTCCTCTATTCCTGAGAACCACAAACACAACTAAAACATATCAAAAATAACAAGAAAGTAAAAATTATTTACAAGGATAATCATGGGACTTCCTCCCAAGTGAGCTTGTTTAAAGTCTCTAGCTTGACTCCTCACACTTATCAAGAAGAAAATGAATGATAGAGAGGGTCTGCATAGTCCTCTCTAGTATCATCATCATACTCAGCTTTCTCCCTGGAGAGGTCTACAGCAGAATACTCAATTCCCCTCTCTTCAAAATATGCTTCTTTCTCTTCTGGAGGGTAATCTATCTCTTCAGACCATCTTGAAGTGAACTTCTTTCTCGGGATAGTGTCAGTCCTGCCTTTAGGTTGAGCTTCCTTCTGCAACTGATTCAGCTTACTTCTAAGTTCCTCAACAGTGTGGGCTAGCTTCTCTATAGTTTCATCTTGCTTATCAGACCTCTTTTTAAGTTCTTTCACTCTTTTAGTCTCATATCCTTCTCCTGAGATCGCTCTATCATTTCCAGAGGTTCTTCCATCTTCTGTTGACCCTTGTGGAGTTTTGTTGATGCCAAACTGCAACTTGATGTGCTCTCCAAGGTTGAGACTTATTTTCCCTTCGCTGACATCTATCACTGCTCCCACTGAAGCTAAGAAGGGTCTTCCCAGTATTAAGGGATCCTTATGCTCTACTTCCATATCCAGTACCACGAAGTTTGTAGGCCCTTCTACTCCATTAATCATGACTGGTAGATCTTTCAGCATGCCAAAGGTTTTTCTGGAAGACGTATCCGCAAGGATCAAAGTCAGGTCGCAAGGTTTATACTAAATAAACTCTAACCTTCTTGCCACAGAGAGTGGCATTAAGCTTACAAAGCTCCTAGATCGCACAGACAATCGCTGAAAGCTAATTCCCCAATGGAACATGGTAGAGTGAAAGATCCAGGATCTTCTAACTTCTCTTGAACAATCCTCTTATCAGCAGCTCGAGATGGAGTGACATCACTTTCATCATCTGAATCGTGATACATCTTGATCCTTTCCAGTATCAAATTTCTCTCATCTTTGTGAGGATCAGGAATTAGGTTGAGAACTTCCATCAGTGGCATCACTGCTTTAATCTCGTCCAGGTGCTTCGATGCAACAGACTTGTATCTCTCCATCCACGCTTTCCTGAATGTCCACGGAAGAGCACGTGAGGGTAGTGGAGTAGGTTTGAATCGTTTCACCATTTTCTCGATTATGGCGGCCTTCTCTTCCGAGGTGGATTGAATGAGATGGCGAGAACTGGCAGAATGGTTGAGTTCAACAACGGAGACTTCAATCTGAGTAGAAGCCTCCCCTTCTTGAACATCATTGTCCCCATTGATTAAATAAGGGACAGGTCGAGTTGGCAGCTCTCGATCATGGCAGATGGTGATGGCGTGAGAAGTTTCATACTCCTTCGGATTCTGTATTGACTTCCCAGGAAGTCCTGTAACTTTAGGTGCAGAGGTAGATGCTGATTGGCCTTCTAAGTATTGACTTTGGTATTTAATGCCTCCACTTTGGCATTCAGGTCATTGTAGCTGCAGTACAGCTTATAGTGCAATTCAGATAATTTCTTAGCAATTTCCATGGAGCTAGATGCGTGTCCCTGTAGCAGCTGTTGTACCATATGTTTCATTTCAGCATCAGGAGCAGCAGGACCTTTGTTTTGCGGAGGTGCAAACCCAGGTGGTGGTTGTTGCTGGTAGTTCCCCAAAAATTGCTGTTTGGGAACGAAACCGTGGTTGTAAGGAACAAAAGGTTTGTTCTGACCTTGTTGTTGCTGTGGAGGATACACATGATCCTGAGGATTAGCAACGTTGGTGTTGGGGTAGGAGAGCTTAGGATTTTTGGTTTTGAAGTTGTTGTATCCTTTGTAGCCACCTTGGTTGTTATTGTTGTAGCAGACTTCTTCCAACTGGTTACCCTCCCCATCTTGGACTTGAAACTGCTCGTCATCAACAAGGAAGTGCACATGCTTCTGCTGGCTAAGAAGAATCCTATCCAGCTTGTCATTCAGCGCTTTGATCTCCTTCCTGTGTTTGTCATCAGAGTCAGCTGTGCCTCTAACGGTCCTATCGCAGTCTTCGTTGTAATTACCATCTGATTGAGCTAGGTTCTCAACCAATTCTCAGCCTTCTTCAACATCATTGTTCTGGAAATTCCCATTGCTGGCGGTATCCAGAAGCATTCTGATGCGTGGTAAAACGCCTCTATAAAGAGTGCTGAGCAGAGAGGCTTTAGTGAAGCCATGATGAGGGCATTGGTTGGTGTAACCCTTGAAACGCTCCCATGTTAGGTTGCACAGCCTATCGAATTCATCAAGGTGGTCGAGTGGATCCTCCATTGGTAGACCATGGAATTTGTTCCCCTGAATCATCGAGATGAGACCACTCTTAATCTCAAAGTTGTTGTTCTGGATAGCAGGAGGTGCAATTCCTTTCCTCTATAAAGTGATCACGTGGTGCATCTCCAGAACCAATGTTGGCAGGGCCATTTTTTTAATTCTGTTCGTCACCCATTTCAAGTGGTTGTTGAGGTACAAGGTTGACTGTGTTTCTCCTTTCTCTGAGTTCGCGAGCTATTCAGTCGATGTTGTCGTTGAAAAGGAGGTTCTGATTGCCTGTTGATCGAGTTTGCATACAGCAGAGGTGTACCTGGATCAAGAAGACAACAAGAAAAACACACAGTTAGTAACCGAAAAGAAAATTGAAAAAGAACTTGATCTAAGCAAGTCTGAAATCTCAAATGTAACAAACAAACACCCAATTGGTAACGGCGCCAAATTGATAATAGGTTTTTAAGATCAATTATCCTAAAACACCAATCATGTCGTTGTAGTATTTTAGGTTGTCAATCCAAATGGGTGTGATGCTAACAACAGAAATTCAAGCAAAAACAGCAAAACACTCGACCAACACAGCTCTTTACAGAGCACTGGGTGAGGTCGAGGGACAGGTCGAGTAACAGACAGAAAGTATAACACAGATACTCGACTGCACAGTCTGTTGCCAGACAACTGGGTGGTCGAGTATGAGGTCGAGTAACAAGAAAGAATTGCAGAAATTAAGCAGCAGATGACAAGATGCAGTAAACAACAGTAGAGTAAACAAAGAATTCAATTAGATAAAGAATTCCTGAGGATGGGGTAATTGAGTAGTTTCGTTTCCTCAGTTTACAGGTGATTGACAAGCTCAATAAATTATCCCTAGACAACAAGTTCATTAACCAAATCTAAGTGCCACCGCAACAGAGACCCTCAAGTTAACCTAGTCCCAGAGTCAATCACCATTGACGAGAGCTAACCTAACAGGCATTACGAATCAACAAGTTAAAGCCAATACGCTCCCTGCAACCAATACCTTGGTACAGGGCCACGAATCTCTAGAATTAGTGGTTCAGACATTTCATCGAACACCTTTTGGGCGCAGAAATGTCTGGGCTCAAATTCCAGTTGATCAGAAAGCAATAGGCATTAAGAACAACTAATCCAGAAGGGATCTATCAATCAAACTCAACCACCTAGCATACTGAGAATTCTACACTACTCTAACCCATCCTCAGAAACCTATTCACTACTCAGACATCATAGCAGAAAGCATAAACGTTGAATGGAATGAAGACATGATAACAATAGAGTAATAGCAAGATGGTAACAGGATGAACAACAGTAAAACGAAATTAAGAACAAATACTGAATACTGAATAGATAAAGAGAAATCCGGATTACAAAAGGTCTAGAACACAGTGTCTGCGGAATAAAACTAGATAAAAACTTGTTCTCAAAAATGTAAAGTACATGCTACTTATAACAAAATATTCTGAAACCCTAATACTCAAAACAACGCAGTATTGGGACGGATTAAGAACTATACTCGACCTAGGTGGTCGAGTTAGAGGTCGAGCGAATAGCTGAAGTCTTCTTTTCTTCCTTGTGCTCGAGTGTCTGGTTGAGTGCGGAATGAAAAAGACTCTGAAGCTCGCAATCGAGTATGTAGTCGAGTGGTGGTGATGGTGATACTCGACTTCCAGGTAGAGTGGTGTGATCGAGTGGTGATCTGGTAATGGAGGTGAAGACACTCGGCCTCGGGGTCGAGTGATGTGGTCGAGTGATTGTCAGGTGGTGGAGATGAAGACATTCGACCTCGGGGTCGAGTGATGTGGTCGAGTGTCTCTCCTGATGGTACTCGGCCAGGCGGTCGAGTGGTGAGGTGAAGTGGTGCTGTCTTCTACTCGACCTGGTGGTCGAATGGTCTGTTGAGGTCTTGAAGCTTCTACTCGACCTCAGGGTCGAGTGGTTTGACATGATCAGGTCCGCTTCTTCCAATTAGCTCGTCAACAGCTCCAAATCACTTGAAATCAACACAAATGTGCAACATGCATGCAAACCTATCCTAAATATACAAAGAGATGACAAATGATGAGAAATGGTATAAAACAATGATGATATGGTGCTATAGTGATGACAAATGGATGCTCAAAACATGCAAAATACACACTTATCAGAAGAGACCAAAACTCGCTCTAGTGGGTCTTCTAATTTCATCTCTGAAATACTATATAAAGCTGATGAAGTGAAAGAATCTATCAAGAAGTTTTTCCCTTCTATGATCGGTTTCTTAACCAAAGTGTTCATATCGAACAGCATAGTAAGATCGCCAACATTCAGCCCTATCCTCCCTTCTCGAACATCTATGATTGCTCCAGCTGTGTGCAAGAAGGATCTCCCAAGGATTAATGGATCCTTAGGTTCCTTCTCATAAGGCAAGACTACAAAGTCTGTAGGAATCATGCTCTTTCTAATCATCATAGGAGCATCAATAAGAATTCCATCTTTAATTCGGGTAGAACGAACTGCCAACACAAGAGTGATAAAGGTATGCTCAAGATTGGAATACCCAAGACGCATAGCAACTGAACGAGGCATCAGATTCACACTAGAACCGAGATCACATAAAGCTCTTGGGAAGAAATCAAGATTGATGGTGACACTTAGTACAGAGGTTCCAGGATCAGGCAGCTTTTTTGGGATTCGTTCCTGAATGATGTCGCTGCCCTGCTCTGAAATCATCGTAACACTGCATTCTTTCGTCAAATTCTTAGTGACCATTGTCTTAACATACCTTCTGATTGTGGGAGATAGATGAATAGCTTCAACTAGAGGCATCTCAACAATCAGATTATCAATCATAGCCTTGCATCTGACATCATCTAAGGCTTGTCTTGACTTTTTAGGACTCTTGGAGAAGGAAATTCGCCGATTTGCTGACTTGGTTTCAGCTGGAATTTGCACACTGTCTGAACGAGCTCGGTGTCGATCGACAGGAGCTGGGTGTCGATCGACACCATCGAGAATAGTTTCCTCCTCCACCGCGAAATTGTCGATTCCACTCGACAAAGGAAAAACAGAGTCGTCAAGAGTAATTGGTGTCGATCGATACCATGGTGTATCGATCGACACTGAGTTTTTCTCTGCAATTGGAAAAGATGAAGGCTGAGCTGATCGTTCGCGCTGAAGTATTGGGTTGAGCTGCTTTGCGCTGCGTAGTGTGACTGCATTGATAGAAGCTGATGTAGGTGAGAGATTGGAGATATGAGAGCGTAGATTGTCAATCTTGCTATTGAGATCTGTGGAGAGAGAATCATATTTGCTATCAAGCTTGGTTAGGCCTGCAAGAAGCTGCACAAGCATAAATTCCATTATTGTCTCTGATGAGGGTGGAGGGGGGGCTTGGATAGGAGCAGAAATTGCTGAAACAGGAGTCTCTTTGCTCGCGGTGGCTATCTCAGCTGAAATTCTTTGTTCTATGTCAACTTCCTGCGTCGAAAGACAAGTTAAAGCATTGGTGATGAGGAGTAATGCTTCACTAGTGGTTCTTGTCATGAAGTTACAATAGCTTGCTGCATCGAGTTGACTCCGGTATGGCTTGTCTATTCCTTTGTAGAATAGGTAGATGAGTTGTCTCTCTTGGAAGCCATGTTGGGGACATTCACGCTGATAAGAACTGAAACGTAGCCAAGATGCACTAAGGGACTCGGCTAGAGCCTGAGTGAACGAAGAGATTTGCAAACAAGTGTTTCATGGATGCATTCTTTGTATCAGTCCAATTGGTTAAAAGCTGGTTCCAGTTGACGCAACCATGATGTTCCTCTGCTCGCGAGAGAGTGGGGGAAGAGTTTGCAAAGAAGGTAATCAGCTGGTACACCTTCTACTTTGATAGAGGAAACTATGTCTTCGAAGACTTCCAAATGATCTAATGGTGTTTCATCAGGAGATCCTCTAAACTTTCCTCTAGATACAAGATCATAATAGGCAGGGTGTATAGCAAAGTCTTCTCTTTCAAATGGAGGTAGCTTAAATGCTGATCGGTTGGTGTATAAGAGATCAGTTCTGTTAAAATCGCCTATTGTAGCCGTCTAGTTCTGCAGAGGGTGTCGATCGACACCCTGATGGTGTTGGTCGACACAGCCGTGAAAGTCTGCCATGGAAACGTGATTATCAATCTGAAGGTACATGAAACACAAGAGACCAAAAAAGACAAAGAACCACGTGAGTAGGTGATAGAAAAGAAGTATCTAGACTTAAAAGGACACCTAGTCTAATGGTAAACTAAAAGAGAACTTCGGCAACGGCGCCAAATTTGATATTGCTCAAATCGCCTTAAGCTTACTCCCTCCAATAAGAGATCGTCGTTAGCACTTAAGGGTCAAATTCCAATGAGCTCTCGATGTTCACACAATAGATTTATGATGTTATTTAATAGGCAAGATGAAGTAATTAAATGTAAACGACAAATAAGCAAGTAAACGAGGTGTAGATTCAAGTGATTAAAGCGTCGGGTCTAAGGAATTGTCTTGGGAGATAGATAAATTGTAGATCTAGCTAATATTAGAATTGTTATCGCACCGTTCTCGAACTCAAACTATGATTCTAGAGTAACCGGTGGCGTTTCGTGAAACTCTCTATACTTATAGCTAAGACAACCAGAGGAGCCGAGATATCTTACGCTAAAGCATGCATTGTTATTATGCTTGATTAGTTCACCTAGTATCTAAACCATAGCCCTTCTATGAGCCTACCTGTTCTTTCTTAAATGCCTAGGTTCATCTATGATAGTACCTATGGCGGGCATACCTATTATCTAATATCAAGTTCTAGGTGATCAATCTAAAACTAGCAATAAAAATAATCAAGATGAAGAACTCTAAGAATAATCCTAAGGGGTTTTCGATCTACTAATGCATCTAAATCCCTATTGAGGCTCTTTAAACCCAACAAGGTGATTACTCATACATGATAACAGAAACACAAATCATAATCTGAATAGTTTGCATTGATGAATTAAGAATAAAAGTAAAGGAGTACAGAATCCTCTCTAAAAGGATTGGATTCTTCTCTCAAAATGTGTAACAATCTCCAAAAACAAAACTTAGGTCTAACATTGACCTAACAATTAGGTGTATTCGTGACTAAAAACGTGCAGGGACTACTTTGCAAATAAAGAAGACTTCAGGGCTTCTCAAAGACTTGGCAGTAAACGAGAATTCCCTTGGCAGCAATTAGAGTGTCGATCGACACAGGTGTGGTGTCGATCGACACCATCTTCTGAAAAACGTCCTTCACAATCTTTATTGCTGAAAAGTTTCCAAAATTCCTTATTGTGCTCCATAGCTCCCAGATGTGTAAATGTACCTGAAATGACTCAAAATATACAAAAAAGACTTGAAAGACTCTAAAAACCATTTTGAAACTATGTTAGAAATCAGTAAAAACCAGGACATTTCAGCCGTAATGTAATTTTATTGTACCTTTCGTCTTCCCTGGAACATATAACTTAGCCGTGACATGTAAATTGACCGAACCTTTTGTCTTCCCTTAAGAGTATAACTCAGCCGTGACATGCAAATTTTCCGCTAAATAATAAGAGACGCAACATTTCTTCTAACTTTATCATCGAACACCAACTTCACAAGTTTGTCGTGTATTGTTTCCCCATCTATCTGCACAACTCTACACCCTCTTTCATCGGTGTTAAATACGTATTTGTGTTTCTATCCCCAATTACTGGAAATAACAAATACCGGAACCGGATCAACCATATCGGGAGAAGGATGAAAGAAATTAAAGAAGAATGAGGAAGACGATGAGGAATTAGAAGTTCTGGTGATGTGAAAAACTCAGGTGAAGAAGAAGAGATGAAAATATTTGGCCCTATTTTATTGTCCTTTAATGATGCTGACATGGAATGATGACGTGGAATATTGCAGTCGATGTCGTTTTAAATTGATGAGGTGGCAAGTAAGCCACTAAATGAACATGTAAAATTTGTCTTATAACTCAGCCACCAAACAAATCTATAAGTCAGTCGCAACATGAATACTATTACAGTAATTAAAAAACAAAAAAACGCCAAGTTAATTCAGCCTTGTAATGTCGTAACTCAAATAACTCAGCCATAACATTTAATAACTCGGCCGTAATTGCATGATATTATAGTAATTAATCTTTTGCACATAAGTCAGTCGTAACTACGCTGAGTTATCTGGTAATCCAGCTCTTTACGGTTAATTTATAACACTCTATCATAACTCAGACGTAACATCATCCCATAACTAAGTTTTCCTTCATAACCCAGCCAGCCTGAAAACGATAACTCAGTCGTGTCGAGGAAATAAGTTAGCCGTTTTCCTATAACTCAGTCATACCGTTGTCTGGGTTATGTTCAAAAATCTTATAACCCAGACAAAATTCATTAACTCACCAGTCATGTAGGCTGGATTATCGCATAACTCAGACAACATTTTAAAATCAGCTGTAACGTAGGCTGAGTTATACTCATAATTCCACCATTTTCTCATGACTCAAATATTTTTGTCATAAGTCAGCCGCAACATACGGTAACTCAGTCGTAACTGCCGTTGTATCGTGTTACGGCTGAGTTCATTAATCCACGTCAGAACTGTAACTCAGCCGTAACTGTCGATGTATCGCTTTACAGCTGAGCTTATTAATCCACGTCAGCAATTTCTGACGTGGCAGTGGCATTCCTTGTAATTACGTTTTTTCATGTAACGTTTAGTAGGGGCATGCTGGGTATACAAAAAAAGACAAAAATATGACAGTAATAAAAAAAAAGTTTTGTATGGTTCTGGTCAATACACCTAATTTGTATGACATCTGAGTAAATCTCCCTTTTCTTATTTGTTTCGTTTGTTTCTATAGTTTCAGTCAAAGTGATTTAATATTTAACTTTATTACACTCATGAATACAACATTTTTTATGCACTCCATGTAGTCTTACTTGGTAAACATGTTCTGTTTTTCTCGTTGCGTGGGTGTCTTGATTTTACTTCTTGCATACTATCTAGTACTCACATACATTACATATTTTTGCATTTGATTATTGTTGGATTAGGAAGCGCGAATATAGATAATTAAGAGATGGATGATAGTAAAGGTAACTCATTTACTCGGAATCTGTTTTCCAAATTTGTTTGGTGATATATTAAAGTTTTTATGGGTTTTAACCATGATATTGGTACAGTTTTTAGAGTCTTTTGATTATTTTTGTATCTTTTCGAGTCTTTACAGGTACATACATGCTTTAGAGAACTTTCGAGCAAAATAGAAGTTTTTAGAGCTTGTTAGCTAAAAAGAGCAACTTGGAGCGTTAAAGAGGTGTTGTTGTCGATCGACATCCGTCGCTATATGCAAAATTTTTGCCCCATAAGAAGCCTCCCACATTTTTCACAAGTTTTGAAGAATCATAGAATTTGCCCCATAACGTTTTCCTATATGCAAAATAAGTCCTCATGTGTTTAGACTATATTTATGAATTTTAAGGTCATTGTTTAAACGTTAGTTATATTTATGATTTTTCCCCCTAT
>NC_003070.9:13801352-13993095 GCF_000001735.4 Arabidopsis thaliana | reverse complement strand
TACTTAATGAGCCATTCAGGATCTAATAATTTAGATATTTATCCTATGGATGTAGTGACAATTTATTTATATTGGTCTCTTGATAATGATATATATATGAAAATCTTGGAAGGATTAAAAGTTCTCGAGGCATTAGACTCATCAAAGTCTAAAGATATATATATGTGGTTAAATTATAGTGATCACTTTACGAATTGAAACAATCCGGAAGCATGTAATATATAATCGTTTAAGCGATTTTTACTTAAGAAAGGATATGTGAATAATGAAATTTGTCCTTGCATCTTCATTAAGAAATCCCTTTCGGGATTTGTGATCATTGATGTTTATGTTGATGACCTAAATATAATTGGAATTCTAAAGGAGATTGATGATGCACGAACTCATCTGAAAGAAGAGGTCGAAATGAAAGATCATGGAAAGACAAAATTTTGTCTCGGACTCCAAATTGAGCATTTCCAAGATGGTATATTCGTGCATCAATCAAATTATACAAAGAAGATTTTAAAGCGCTTTAATATGGATAAAACGAATCCTTTAAGTACACCAATGATCAATAGATCTTTAAATGTTGAAATTATCCATTTAGACCTTGTGAGGAGGATACCAAAGAATTTCTTGGTCCCGAAGTACCTTATATGAGTGCTATCGGTGGACTTATATATCTTGCAAATTATACTAGACAGATATTGCTTTTGCTACTAATTTGCTTGCAAGGTACAATTCATCCCCTACACAAAGGCATTATAATGAGACAAAACACATCTTCCATTATCTTCAAGGTACTCTTGATTTAGGATTATATTATCCTAGAAACCCCGAGTTTGATATAGTTGATTTTGCAGATGCAGGATATCTATCGGAACCTCATAAGTCTAGATCACCAATCGGATATCGGAACTACAATCTCGTTGCGTTCTCAAAAGCAGACTATAGTCGTCACTTCATCAAATCACACAAACCACTGTTCTTCATTAAGTGTATAAAGAATGTGTTTGGCTTAGATCCATGACTAACCATATTAAAAAAAAAATGGATTAGTCATCAAAAGAGAGTCAAATAGATTGTATGAAGATAATGATGCATGCGTTTTTCAAATCAAATAAGGTTATATCAAGAGTGATCGAACGAAACATATCCCTCCAAAAATTTTCTCCTACACTCTAGAACTCGAGAAGAACAAAGAAGTCGATGTTCAATATCTTCGATCAAGTGACAATGCAACAGATTTATCCACAAAGGCACTTCCAACTTCCACATTAAAAAGTATGTTTAAAGTATTGGAATGCGTCATCTACGAGACCTGTGAAGTCTTTTTGAGGAGAAGTTAGCGTCACTTTCCTCTTTTTCTCTTGTCATGGTTTTTATTCTAATAGGTTTTTCCATGATAAAGTTTTTAACGAGGTAGTACGTAACTCATCAAAAGTGATGGATACTCAAGAGGGAGTGTAAGAAAACGTGGATGATTATCCATCTTTAGATTGGCTCATATGACCTCATCTTATCCTTGTAAGTCTTGCTCACCAAGTCACTTTCTCATTAAGACACTTACTCCCCAAATTTTCCCCAACTATATATATATATCTACTTTGTTTCATTGTGAAATGTAGAAGAAGTGAAAAATAATATAATAAAAATCTTACTTCATTCTCCATTTCTCTTACGTCTCGCCCTCATATACATATAAAATATAATAATATTATTTGTTATACGTTATATTTTACAACATCTTGTCTCTTTTTTTGGATTTCATTTAGATCTTTTATGTAATCAGAATAAGAAAAGAGGAGAGATGAGAGAGACGTGCTTATAACTCAAGCGCTCCCCTCGTCAGAATTTGATTCTTGCATGGGATATATAAAATAACTGACATGGTTATCTTTCGATAGGATTGTGAAACTAACATAATTCATAGTTTGGTTTTATTTATTTCTAAAGTTTTTGGTACCCTAAATTATGTTGCTTATATTGACCATTTAGATAACGAAACTAATATCATTTAATTCTATTCTAAACTCCATTTTTAGAATAAATATTTTTACACCAAATCATTAACAAATATCTACTCATTTTAATGTCCTAACACATTTATTTCTTTAATTGTTCTGCTTCTAAATATGAAAGTCACAATATGGTAGCAATTTATTAGAATCTGTTTTTTTGACAAATGAACTAAGAAAAAAAATATCTAACAAATATAGAAGAGATAAGCAAAACATAAGTACAACAATAGAGAATAATATGAAAAATATTAGTTGATAGTACAAATTTGAGATGATAAACAAGTGGATGATTTTTTAATATAAAATGTTGTGGTAAATACCATGGGTTAAATTTATGAATCTTGGTCTTAGTCAGGTGGTTTTACGAATCTTGGGTTCTCAAACTTCATAAAACCACCTGACTAAGACTAAGATTCGTAAAATTGTGAAACAAGATTGTATATATACACGTAAATACCATGGGTTAAATTTTAACCGCAGTTAGATCTCTATTAACAAAGTTAACAGTCTTTAATCCAGAGGTACAATTTTACCAATTTTTTTAAAAACGACGGTTTGAAAAGACAACCAAATTTTGATTCTTATTTGTCCGATAAAAATAAATTAATTTCATTGTTCATGCCCCTTAAAAATAGAGTAGGGCATATGAGAAGTAGTACATGGATTACGAAACGTAATAATAAGAGAAGACTCAAGATAAAATTACTTAATTAATTAGAGGTTAGAGCAGCTAAACTACAACAACAAATAAAATTTTCAGCCATTATCAATTAATGACCATATATAAATATACCTGATACATTATCATGATGTTGAAGTTTTTTTTTCTTTTTGAATATCTTGAAGTTTAATCCCAAAAGCCCAATATATCCCAAAGGCGGAACCCACACCAGATTAAAATCATCTTTTTTGGAGAAAAGATCCCTCTCAACGTGCTTCGAACCCATCACTCCCAAACATGATTTTGAAGTTTTGATGATCCTGTAATAATCATTTATAAAACTTGAAATAATTAACTTGAAATAATAATTAATATTCTCAGAGAAGGAACTCGGGCGAACATTTTCAAACAGTTTAGTAACAGCAAATCATTATTAAGGTACTACTACTATACGATCGTGAAATTTTAACATTGTGATTCATTAAGCTTATTAGCTAGATAGGATCATTTAGAACACATTTTTTCTTGTAAATTAAAATTTATAATATATATATATATATGTTGATTTGTGGAAAAATTGCATCCGACTACATAAATCAGCCATATTTATGAAGTAACGCATGCATGTTAGGTTTGTTGTGCTTAATACAGGGCTGATTAAAAAAAGAAAAAAATGCTGACGTGGCAGGAGGCTATTCTGAAGGCAATCGAGGGTTTCGATATCGTGGTTCTCAATCATGCAGCTACGACAGATCCACCGCCGTTTTCTCACATTATGTCGCAAACGGTGATGGCAGAAAACACTCCGTCTAACAATGATCCTTCACCTGGCGTGTTGCAAAAACCATCGTATGTATCAATTTACAAATACATTTTTGCAGTTATTTTAGCAAATAAATCCTAGAGTAAGTATTTACAAAGAATGCCATTAGTTGGGTCGGGTCAATTTAATTCATTTGCCCCAAAAATATTGAATCGGATATTTGCCTTTAATTTCGGATATTTGCCTCCATATTGAGTCGTTTAATTAACTGAAATAAGAAACAAATTAATGGCATTTTCTTTATATATTCTATGACATATTCTAGAAACTAACGTTGCTTAAACATAATCACTATCAATCTTCTAGAGATCAAGTTTGTTATCTCTCAATTTCCTAATTTTTGCTTAGTTATTACTATCATTCATTATGATAACCATTTTCCTTATTAGTATCTTTGATTTTCTACGTGCTTACCAAGATATTCTCATATCATCTAAACCATAATCCAAGACGTCTACCTTCTCTATAAATACCAATCTTTACTTTACTCAACTACTAGATTCATCAAACAAATATTTTTCTTATTTCATTCCAAACTTTGCTCGCCTCTAGCAATGACACAAACACGACCATGATCATCATCATCACGATCATGAGCATGCCACAAGTTCGTGTTTGCTTGATTTTCTATCCGTAAAGTTTTAGTCTTTTGTGGTTTATTCACCAATCTATATCTATTTAATTCTGTCAAGTAGGAAAGCGAACAACGGAGAAGGGAAGACGTCGTGGGTGGGGCAGGACGGGAAGATAATCTTTGTTCTTCATTTTAATTTTAATTTTTATGTTTGAGATTCTGTGTTTTTATAATCACCTATCTAAATTAACATCCGTATATCTTAATCCTCATTATAATCCATAATGTTTTTTCTTTTCTTATAACATTTTTTTCATTTTTGTAGACTAGACAAATCTTTCATATGGAGAAGAAAACAAAAACTTTCAGCTGGTCTTAAAATAGTGAGAAAATACATCAGAAAAATCCAGATATTTCAATTCCTAAAGATCTAATTAGATTAAATTTCCACTAACAAATTTTTCTTACATTATCTTCCAAATTTTGTTACCAAGATCGTTTAGTGAACTTTTCTCTTATGAGAAACTAGTGTCTTCGGCCGGTGCGTTGCACGGCCTTATTTTAACAGTTTGGATCTATTTTATTTTAATTTCCAATTTTTGTTGGGCTATTATATCAGTTTATTAAAAAGAAAAATTAAAAAGTACCAGAAACAGCCAACAAATTTCTTAGAGATATCAGAATAATAGCCGACTCTTTTTTCAGCTCATTCACAAAAAATAATGTCTTCGAGTTCTCTTTTTTCTGATTGTTCATCCTATAATTTGCGTTAATATCCTCACCAAATCGTGTTAATCTTCTCATATGATTCCTGTCTCTTCAATTTCGGTGTCTCCGTCTCCGATCTCCGTCTCCTCCGTCTCCATCTCCGATCGCAAAAATAGAGTTAAGTTTTCGGAAATTTATTCTTTTCAAGATGTTTGTCTTTTTCTGATGATGGAAATGTCGGGTAATGGTCAAGGAAATTTTGAAAATTTGGGTTTTACCAAGTGATTAGCTTTTATATGCTTCTTCAATTTAGGTTCCAAATGAATTAACTCATTGGTCGTAGAGACAATAGGCTATTGTCTATTTCGAGTCAATACCCTTTTGATCGCTCAAATGGCAAATTGATATTGTTTATTACATTGGCAAGCGACTGCTTTGAAACCATGTGTTGCTCTCAAAAGATGGACTTAGTATTGTGTAGCTCTTATTTCCAATCATATTGGACTTTTATTATAAATTCTTTTTTGACAATATCCTTGGTAAACCAAACAACTACTTAATGATTTGCTAATAGGGAGTTTACAGTTTGTAAATATAGAGAATTTACAATTTTTTTTAATTTCTAAATAACAGGATAGGGAGGAACGAATCTTATAAGTCAAACCATCGATTTTCAAACCGAGGTTAACAACTTTCACCATGAAGAAGACGACTATGTTGCAATTATGAGTGGAAGGTATGGTTTCTTTTTATAAGGTTATGTAAAATATGTGTTGATAAAATCTTACCATGGATAATATGTTTTTTAGAAAAACATATTGAATAAAATACGTGCCATCGTAATAAGCTGTCTGTTAAAAGAAAAACAATAATTACATAAGATTTTAAGCTTGTTTGATTGACTAAACAACAAAACACTTCTTAATAGTAATTGAGATTGTAGATAGCGAGAATTGCAACTAAAGCTTTAAAGCACTCCATCTGCAAATTTGGATAAGATTTCACGCGCCACTCTTCTATGCGTTCGTTATACCACATTAAAGCTCCACAATGTTCACAGTTGTAGATGCATCCCCATTGTCATCATACTCGTCAGTGTTATATAGTGAATTATGTGAACGTGACGATGATGCATGGTCTGAAAAGAACAAATAACATTATAGTTAAACTCTGAAAAATTTATTAGTTAGGATCAGATGATGCTGAAAAGTATGTACCTTTAGATGGAGCTTCTTTGTAATTATCTTGTCTTGATTCTTGCATATATGGTTCCTTATGCACGTTTGTTTTCCTTCTACTTGTTGCAGTACATGGAAATCTGTTGCCCTTGCCCTTGCCGTTCTGTGTCGTCTCGTCCAACTTTTGGTCCAAGTTAGTACTTGGAGCTGAAGCTGAAAATAAGGTATGATTTCCATGATTCTTGTTGTAAACTAAGTTTTGACATGATTCTAGTTTTGAACAACATTCTTACATGATTCTCCTTTCTTTCTTTTCTCTTTAGTCTCCTTTATAACACACATCCGTTTTATCCTTGGAGATTCACATTCTACCGAAAACATTTTAAATAAATAGCTGTGAAATTACAATATTAGCCAAGACATTAAATATACTCTTAGTAATTGTGGATACCATTTGTAATATCACTCAAGCTATTAGGTGAAACTCTCTTTGGTTGCATTGGTGATATGGAGTTAGCTTCAGAACTAGGAGGAACGTTTTCTTTATCTATAAGATAGAAAAAACGTTAAAGCAACCATTGGTTTTCAGAAATGAGATAGATTAATAGTTTTTTTTATTTAGTATTACCCTGATTTTCTGTTTGATTGTTTTTCTTCTTGGAACGAATAGCCATCCTCTCCACCCTTCTTTTCTTTACTATTGATGATTGCATTTTTTCTTGCCTTCGATGATAAAGAGTTTTGTTTAATACAAATCAATTTCAGGATGATGGCAAGAGTAGAGGATCAATAAATATGGAATTTTGACAGAAGTTAAAACCTATGAAGGAGGAAATGGTGGAGAAACACTTGGCATGATCCGTCGGTAGAAGATGATAACAGTCTATTGTAAAAGTTATTGAGATATTGAGATATTGGAACAATGAAAAATAGATATTGAGATCGTGGGGTCTGAGATGTATAGTGGTTGTATTTTTTTTTTCATTTCTATTTTAACACGTATCTTTATACGGACGACATAGAGTTTCTTACATCATGGACCATATTATCAACATGTATATAAAATAGTTTTCTTATTATATTGTCTTGTTAGCCATGATCAAAAATAATATATGTTTGAGAGTGGAACATATATTGTTTGAGAAAATGGTTCATTGAAGATACGTCTTAGACTGTTATATAATAAGAAAACCATTGACAAATAGTTTAGTTATATTTGCGTTTCCAGATTTAGATCTTAGTAAGAAGATTCTCAAATAAGAAAACCATTGACAAATAATTATATATATATGAAAATAGAATAACATGTGTATACACATGAATATGAAAAACGTAAAAAAACCACTTTGGAGCTTTTAAAATAGTGGAAATATAGTTATTCAATCATAATTTATTCAGACCCAGACAAATAATTTCAGTCGACAAATTAAGAAAGAAATAAGTAGGTTTGATCGATGCCCACTACTTTTCACACTTTTGTATTTTTGATACCACATTCTTGGACTGCTTCTGCAACTAAATAGATTAATTATTGGTATGTTTCACCAAAGCTTTTAACACGAAACATTGAAGAGTATGTTTGTTAGATCATGACTATCATGGAGTGACATTCTAAACAATGAAATAAATATCTGAAATTTAACATGGTTTAAGACAAAAAAGAAAAACGCAAATTGAAAAGTGATAAACCTAAATGTGATGAAAAAGGTGATAATACTAACTCCTAACATCTGAAATCCTAAGTCCTAAGAAAAAGTGATAATCCTAAATCCTAACTCCTAACATAGTAAAATAAGAGAGACGATAGCTTTAAGTATAATCTTTTTTTTTCCTTCTTAATCTGAGCCTTGGACATTAGTTAAGGCTTCGTTGATGATTGTTGAACATGTTTAGATGTTGCCAAAAATCTTTTAGTTATAGGCTTTGGCGTGGAAATGTAATAAGCGTTGTCTTCATTGTTGTCTAAGTTATCCACATCAACAAAGTTAATTTCAGCCTGCAAGAAAAGATAAAAATAAGTAATAGTAAAGGGATGTGAATTAGTGATAAATTGAGTTTACAACCTGAGTTGTGGTCCCGATTGAAGTCCCCACTGAATTTCCAGAGACAGTGATTATTTCTTGTTCAATATCATTCTAAAAGCAACAAACAAAAGCAAATAATAAGAATTGAATATATGAATGGATCATATTTAAATTTCACTTGTTTTGCATACTTACCAAAGTAGAAGCACTTTCAAAGAAACTTTGAATAACATTGAGAACATCAGTAAGACTTATCATTTTGTATGTAGAAGATTGGTTATGCTTTGCCTCATGTTTAACCATGATCTTGAAAACATAATTACGACCACCTAGATCAAGCAGTTCTTGAGGTGTTTCGCCGAAACAATTAAACTATATTATTAGAGAGGATTAAAGCCTATCCTTATATTACGTACAAAGTAAATCAATGATAATGAAGACCGGTAATTAGAAAAAGAGAAAATGAAAGTACCAGAACTTGTTGCTCAAGCAATTCATATGCTGATTTTTTTATGAGTGGAATAACCACGTCGTCGAACAAAATCAACGAAGCGCTGCATGTGTTATGTGTTGCTTTGACAAACAATTTAAACCTAGAAGAATAGATATGCTTCATCAATGCCCAAATTTATTATGAAAATAGATTAACATGTGTATGAATATAAAAATCGAAAAAAACCTGGGTTGTGTCGTGGTTATCTGTTTATCGCATTTCTCACAAGAATACTTATCTAATTATATTTCTTCAGTTTTAGGGTTAAAATATTGTTTTGCTTTTGTAAAGCAAAGCGTGCAACCGATGTAAAACCAAGAAGCTTTTGGCTCCAGAGAAATTGATGCAAGTATATTGCAAGTCATCACCTAGGTTTTAAGAATAAATATGTTCAGTCGATAGCTAAAAATAGTGGTGGATTCATAGTTATGTATTAAATTCTTACTTGGTTAGTTTCCATGAGTTCAATGATTGTTTTTCTTTCAGATAAGTGAAATGACTGTTTGGAAATATGAGCCGACTTTGAAGATTTTATTTCAGTAATAGCTAATCTTGGTTCTTCGTTGCACAACCTATAATATAAAAATATTTGCGTTTAAAAACTGAGAATATAAGATAATAAAACAAGACGAAACATGTATTATGTATATTTACTTACGCTTCTTGAAACCGAAGAATCTCTGGTAGTGGAGAATGGATATAAGCTTTTGTTGTAAATTTTGAGCTTTGAACTGTGCCTTTACCTGGAAAAGAAAAATTCAAAAGTAAAATATTTTATACATCTTAATACACCCTGTTTCTCAATGAAACGTTTAAGAATACATATACCTTGATATAGCAAAGTCTTCATCAAACTTCCAAGAAGAAAAAACGGGACCTGATGGTTGAGATTTAATATTAGAGTAGACATCTTCTGCAAGTTTACCCCATAAGGCAACATCAATAAGTGAATCCCTGAGAAAGAAAAAGAATTGTTTAAGAAACATCAATAAGCGAGTCTCTTCTGAAAATTTCAAACATTAATAAAGGATGAATTTAAAAATTACCCAAGATCTTTAAGCTGAAGATTAAGCAACTTTGTTGGACCTTCAGCAGTAGTGAGACTCTTAACTTCATTCATCCCAACAATCTCACCAATAATGTCTACAAATTTGGAAAATTACATTGAGAAATAACTTATAGAGAAATAAGAGAAATATAAGTGGTGGAGATAACGTACCAATGAATATAGTATCATCATTTCTTCTTGCTAATATCTCATGAAAAGGACATAAGTTGAAACACGCTTCTAGATTAGGAATCTCTTCGCTTGGTTTAACATGTGTAGAATATAAAATTGATCTTGTAAGGATGGTCACAACTCTGAAACTTTCCAAGATTTGGGCATAATTCAAAGTTCATAAGAACACAACATTTTCCTTCTTTTAAGTCCTTCTGGAATTCTGAGAGTAATTTTCCTTTTACAGAAGCTTGGATCCTAGTTCCCTGTTTCAAAATAAAACGTTAAAGTTATCACATAGAGTTGTATAACAATTGAGAACAAAACAGCACGTGATTGTTTGTGATGACAACATGGAAATAAATTTAATTTAGCATACCTTTTCATCCACAAGGAGAAGATCAATTCCTGTAAATTCTTCTGGTTTATCCGTTTTTGGAAAACCCCAAAGACGGACAATTCAAACATTGATATTACATGGATTAGTGCCAGAAGTTAATTGAGAAATAGGTGTAATTTCGAGTGGCATATCCGCAAATCAAACACATAAAAAGAAATATACGTTAAAAGAGTTGTCTCGTAGTTAAAACGTTAAAGTTAACTTTTCAAAAAAGTTGTGTCGTGTATACACAAAAAGAGTTGTGTCGTGATCCTAATTTCGAGTGGCATATCTGCACTCTATTTATTTGACAGGGGCCATAGCAGAGTATACACAAAAAAAAATAAGATACAAAATCGTAAGTTGCATATACTTTTCAAAAGAGTTGCAGTTAAAGTTGATATAAAGATACTAATCTGCAAATCGAACACACAAAAAGAAATAAGATACTTTAATTGAAATGAGGTGGAAAAAGATTAGAATGATGGTTTTTGATTAATAAGTGACTTGCAGATTCATCATGATTGAAAAGGGATTCCAATCTAAAATATTTGAAAAGCTTTCCTTTGATTAATTAAAGGACAGAGGCTCATTAGATATAGGAAGAAATTAAGAAACACACCGATATAATGAATCAAACCGTTCAGATCATTGAGAAATTGAGAACATTAGAGCAATGGTTTTGGTTTTTGGTTCATAAGATTTTAGAATTCAATCGTGATTAAATCATTCATCTAATCTAAATAGTTGAAAGCTTACCTTCAATTCAAATCAAAGGACGGCGAAGAAGAGATCTGTAGTAGCACAAACAAAAAAATTCATTAAAACCTATCGTGAAGAGATCAATATTTATTCCAAGAGATCAAATCAAAAATAGTTGGAAAATTTACCTTTGATTCAAAACAAAGGACTGAAGCTCAATAGGGATAGGGAGAAAGAGAGAAGCAATAGAGATTTAAGAAATCTCAGTGAAGAAGAAATCTGTAATAAAAAAAAATCCAATAAAAAATTTTTCTGGTTTTTGATCTCAAAAATCATGGAAGAAAAGTGAGAAGTGATCGGAATAGAATTGATTTCCAGAAATATGAAAGCTTTTTGTTCCATTGTTGAGAAGTGGAGGTTGAATTTGAGATCGTGGGAATATTGCAGTTTCTGTGTAAAAGAAGAAAACCCTTTTCTCGTAATAATACATTTTGGTTCTATTTAAAGATTAAAATTAAAATACATCTACATATACATTTTTGCAGCCATTTTAGCAAATAATTCCTCAAGTTGGAACTTATTTACAATGTCATGCCACTGACATTTAATGTTTTAACAAACTTATTTTTAAATCTAAATATAAAATCGATTATGTTACTAAAATTTAGGAAACTAAAAGAAAAAATCACAAAAATAATTAAATCTTTCCAAATCTAAACTACAATATACTACACACTAACATTCCTTTTAAGGGATCAATTAGCAATAATCACGAAAATTTTTCCTTTTAAATCATTTATTTTCAGTTAATAAAATAAATCAAACCTTATATTACAATATATGCGTCAATATTTTCTTTTGAAAAATTAATTACGTAACATTTTAAAATTTTGAAACAATAATTATTTCCAAATCCACATGTTTCGTTTTAAATTTGCAATTGTACAAAATAATTATCACTACCTAAAATTTTCTTTTGTTATTTTTATTAAATTTTGTTCTTTTTTTGGTAAAAATAAATTGGACATGTATTAAGCTGATATTGCTGACTCAAATAATGTTAACAAAATGCCCAAATTTAGGCTATTAAAATAATAAAAAAGTTAGTCAAAAACACAAGTATATCAATCTCAAATTATGATTAAACTAAATATTTATATATAATAACTATCAAAAAATAGCATTATATACATATTAAAAAATTGAAGTACCTTTTTAAAGTACTTTTGTGTTATAAAGTAAGAATTTACAAAAAATGTCATCACATTAAAGTCAAAAAAAATTCTTATTTTTAAATATTATTGATATATTTTAACTTTATAAAACATTATTAATATTTAAACTTATTAAAAATTAAAATATCATGAGATGAAAAATTTAGCGAGACGGGTTTGGATTGATATGAAATATAGCGAGACGGGTTTAGATTGATATAACACATGTTAAATATTTATTTTCTTATTCTATCATCACCAATTTTTTTAGTCACAATATAAATATAAAATTATATAACTTTAATACTAAATTAAGAACAATAAAATTTAATATTATTATATATATATATATAAATAAAATATTTGCCCCGTGGTGTACTACGGGTTAAATCCTAGTTTATTTAAAAACCTGATAGATGAAAATTTTGGGAATTAATACAGGTGTCAAATGGAGAAGGTGTCGGTTTCTTGTAAATCTACTTGTGATTTTTTAGATAAATAAAGATGAGATAATATTGCCATTTTTTTTATTACTTTCAAGAGAATCTCAACAGTTTTGAATTTCTTGCGTTAACAACTTTATAACAATGACCCGTTTTTAATTGGTTAATATGTAAAACAAAAATATCAATGAAAAGAGGTTAATGAAAAAAATCAAAAACATAATCGAGTAATGGAAAGATATTCTAAGATTTTCTGATGTTTCCATTAATTATAACAAAATTCCTTCATTATCGCTTTTAATGCATGTTATTTAAAATGATTATAAAAACTCAATATTTGGCAACCCACTAAAATTAATATCGATTTATTAGTAACAAATAAATGTGTAAAAAAAGGACGCAAACATGAGACATCACTATATAATCAACAACAAAAAGTTCTCAAGAATATTGTTTCATGTTGGTTGATTTTTTTTAAGCGTCAATTGCAAAACTAGCCATATTTGATAACTTAATTAAGAATATAGCATTATATACATATAAATTAAGAAAATAACATATAAGGGTTGGGAAAAGACAATTTTGATGTGGAATAGTTAATGAGAGATGATTTAGTAACACTTCATTTAGTTTTCACCTATTTGTATGTTTTTGTTATATATCTTTTCCAAAAAATAGATTCTAATTATGAAATTTATTAGATAAAAATTTCTGTTTTTTTCTACATACAACATAGTTTAAATTTTTCAAATCGGATTTGTATTTATAAAATAGTAAAAAATGTTTGTAAGTAAATATATATTATACTATTTATGTTGTATAAAAATAGAATGTTGTACTATACTATTTTCATAAATCATTTGTAATTCAGTTTTAATTTTAGTATAAAACAAAATATTTTAAATTAAATAAAGTAATAGTGGTGGTAGTGGTGGTGGGATAATAGTTTAGGTTGCAATATTAGTTACGATAATCGTAAAAGATAAAACATAGACGATTTAAATTACCGAGTTAAAGGGATATGATCCCCATTAAAAAATTATACCCTAAGAGATACAATATTGGGAACCCAAGCAAGCAAGTTAACTGTTTTAGTGACGGCAATATGATTGTAGTGACGACAATACGGTTATAGCAGTGAGCCACTGATAAGGATAATGGTGACTTGGTAGTAGAGGTAATGGTGTAATAATATAGGTGATAATTGTATTATGAATTTTATTATTTGTAATATTTTTTTTTGTTAGAATAGAATAGAAAGTACATATAGAAAATAGAAGTAAGAGACATTAAAAGAGAGAGATTAAGAGAGAGAGAAAGGGAGAGAGAGAGAAAGAGAGAGAGAGGGAGAGAGGGAGGGAGAGAGAAAGAGAGAAAGGAAGGGAGAGAGAGAGAGAAAGAGAGAGAGGGGGAAGAGAGAGAGAGGGAAAAAGAAAGAAAGAGGAAGAGGGCAAAATTGTGATTAATACACAAAATATAAAGAATATCATCTTTTTTTTGTTTTGATGCTACTTTCTTAAGTATAATTTTTTTGTGTGCAAATTTCTCTTTTTTTTTATACACAATAAGTTATATCTATGGATAATCTTTAAATTTTTTTAAAAAGAATTATAGCCCCGCAGTGTACCGCGGATGAATTTCTAGTCATTCAAAATTGTCCAACTCTTTCTAAACATGAATTTAGTGTAACCATGGAGGATGGTAATTTGACAGTCCAGGTTTTAGATGAAATATTTGAAGATTCAAATCCTCTATGGGAAGATTTACTTATTGGCATATTCCCACAAATTGCTCTGCATGTTACAAAGGTCCACGTAATTGTGAACAAGATCTGGTCTCTCATAGATAAAACAGTGAAGATAGATGCTTATTTAGTTGATGCTAAAACAATCAAATTTTGAATCAAAGACAGTTTAGTAAGAGCTATGGTTCTTCATCGGGGTATGTGGAACAATGCTGATATGCATATGATTGTTTCTAAATGGTCTTCGGTGATAGAGGAAGCTCAGCCAGAGATTAAATCGATGCCTATGTGGATAACGCTTCGAAATGTTCTGCACACCATGTATACCTGGAAGGGGTTAAGCTAACTCGCAAGCCCAGTGTGAGAACCAAAAAAGCTGCACCAAGATACTGAGCTCTGTAAAATTTTTGAAGAAGCTAAAGTATCTGTAGAAGTTGATCTATCGAAGGAACTGCCAAAAAAATATCGCTTCAAATCTGCAAATGCTATTGATGCAATGATTGCTTACAAATACCTCTAGCTTCCGCCAAGATGTACCATATGTTCAAAATGGGATCATCTCAAAGAAGTACAAGCAACTCCCAATAAGATTCTAGAGAAGGTTATTGATGCAAATGTTGAGGTAAATGATAAGGAGAAAGGAACAACTGAATGCTGAAGTGCCGAAAAGGGTGAAAGTAATCTAGAGAAGGTTGATCAGAGTGAGAAGAAACCCACTGCTTTGCCACTGGTTTAAGTATCACATGCTCTACAACAAGAAGTTTATGAAGAGGTTATTGTTCAGGCAGCTATTGACGATGCTATAGTTCCAACTGAAACTTGGGAAAAAGTATCGCCAACAAAATCAGGACGCTCAAGAATTTGTTCACCTTAGGAAAAACAAGGATCTCTTATCTCTCCATCTCGCTTTTTAATATTGGCTATTGAAGAGGAAAATAAAAAAAATGAAACCGAAGAAGGAGATATTACATCAAAAGCGAAAACGGAGGAAAATTTGGACAGTGTGCAGCTTGTGGATAATCAAGCAGCACGCCCTTCTTTTCCAAGAATTTCAAAGTCTATGCATAAAGTGATACCAGACTCAAACGCTCAACGTGCCAAGGCGACGTTATATTTGGTCACAGAACGTAGCGACGACTTTGTCATTCATTTAAGATTAGTTAGCGACTATATGAAAGACCGAAGCAAATACGTCGCAATTTTAGGATGCCAAAAAATAGTCACAATATAGTCTCTATTTCACGACTTGAATACGACTCATTTCCGTCTATAAAACAAAAGTCGCAAAACGATCTCACTTGGAGACGTTTTAGCAACCAGAGTCACAATTAAACACTTAATTGCAACTAAATATTAAGTCACAACATTAATCATCTTAATATAATTTTATACTAAAGTCTAAGTTTAGTTTTGAATAAAACTCAATCATTGTAAGTTTCTAAAAGCTTTAAATCACATTGTTTGAACACAATAGTATCACTAATTCTAAATCATTCTTAAGTTTAACATGTTGTTTTAGAAGAAGGATTGGATGTTTTGTAAATTGCAAAACAAAGTCATCAAATCAATGTTTTAAACTATTATACTACTAGGGATACCCTAGAATACACTTATGTTTGTTTTTTAGTGATTGGTATCAATAATTTTGATCAGTAATGCCAAAAATCCAAAAACAAATCTGTTACTTAAACATTAAAGTCACAAGACAGTAACAATTTGCGACTATATTCGGACTCATTTGATACTCATGATTTTTTGAATTCAATAAATCACCTTAGAGAATGTTATATATGTATATATATATATATATAAATATGTACATTGATTGAATAAAACACAATCATTATAAGTTTCTAAAAGTTTTAAATCATATCGTTTGAACACAATAATATTATTAATTCTAAACCAGTCTTAAGTTAAACATGTTGGTTTAGAAGAAGGATTGAATTTTAAAACAAAATTCAAAACAAAGTTATCAAATAAATGTTTTAAACTCTTATACTAATAGGGATACTCTACAATACAATTATGATTATTTTTTAGTGATTGGTATCAATAGTATTGATCTGTAATGCCTAGAATCCAAAAAAATAATTTGTGACTTAAACATTAGAGTCACAAGAGAGTAACAATTTGCGACTATATTCGGACTCATTTGATACTCGCGATTTTTAGTGGTGAATTTTGGGCTTTTATTTTAGGCGGTGAGTTTTGACCCTATATATATATATATTAATGGATTTGGGCTTTGGTTTGGGCCGTAAAATTTGCCTCCAATTTTGTTTTTGTTGTGACTCGTTTGCGACCGATTGAGGGATTCCTCTTTGTTAATTACTATGTACAAAACACTTAATCAATTTTTCATAACGCAGCGCTTCTCTTTCTTGATTTAGGGTTTCACTCTAAAAAGCTCTCAACTCTCTTCTCTTCTCAAATCGATTTCTCTTCTCAATCTCTTCTCAATCTCTCCTCGATCTCTTCTCAATGTCTCCTCGATCTAATGACGCCAAAAGTCTACAAGGGGTCGTTGTGGCAAATCTCAATCAGGTTGAGGGTCTTCACTGGTCCGGATCCGACGAAGGCAATATGTAGTAGGAGTCAGAGGGTGAATCGTCGGAATCCTCCGAATCCAACCACTGGTAGGTGTAAAATGGCAAAACCTCTGAATCCAAGCAGAGGCTTAAGTCCCGATCATCTGGATCCAAGCGGTGGCTTTGTTCAGCCTCCATCAAATCCAAGTGTGAGTCAAACTTTGAATAATAGTCGCGGAGGTGGGAGCAGAGGGGGAAGGAGTGGTGTCGGAGTGTCTTCTCACTCCTCTAATCCATCAGAGACACAGTATGAGACCCAATCTCATAGAAGTCTTCCATCCCACTACCCGACGAGGTCACAACCTCTTCCTGCTCCTCAACCATCGTCTCCTTTTATTCAACAACCGCCTCTTGCTCCTCAAAATGACGAAAGAAACAGATGACGACGACAACGACATACCAATCCAAGAAGATGATGAAGAAAAAAATCCAGACCAAGACTACCAAGAGCTGTTAGATGGTTTGCTTAATCTTTCAGGCCGACAACTGGTACATGTTTTGTCCAAGGTTCCTATCCCAGGCGTTGAAACTCTCTGATAATTTTTCTCTTTCTCAATCTCTCTCTCTCCTTTTCTTCTTATTGGTGATGTGTTTAGAGCACTGCTAGAGATTGATCTGTGATTTGTGATTGTGATTGAGGTAGAGTTTAGAGCACTCTCTAGTTACTATAGTTCTTGTATTTGTGATTGAGCACTGCTAGAGATGCATATTTTTCTTGTATTTGTGATTGTGCATTGCTATAGTTTGACTCTTTATAGAGACTAGTTCTCTGTTTTTTTTACAGGTTTAACATGCATAAAGGTAAACTATCTCAGCGATTGCTAGAGTATTTAGGAGAAAATTTGATGGTTCATACTTCAGTTGGAAAGTTACTCATGTTAACATCCGAGAGAGATATTTAAGGAGTTTTGCAGTAATATTTTCAATTTATCTTTCAAATTTTTATTGTTACTCATTTACTAAGTATCCGTGCTAACTTATCTCTTTAATTTGTACTATGTAGCTGATGTTCTATTGGGATCATGAGCTTACTGAGGCTGTTAGAGAGGGGTTCGAAGTGATATCCCAGAAATGGATGAAGGGCATTGTTAGTCAAGCTAAGCGGAGTGGTGTACAATCTCTTTGGATTCGTGGTAAACTTTAGGATCAGATGTGGGTTCATTGGAACACTAGTCGTGCAACGGTGAGGAGTGAAAGTGCTTCACAGTTCAGAAACTCCGATCGTGGCGGTCTTGGTCCCCACAGAAATATATCCAGTCAGAAATCGTTTGTGCAAGTTCACGAAGAATTGGTAACATTCCTCTAATTTTCATCCAAACAATACACTATTTTCATATATTAGTTACATGTTTTTAATGTGTTTCAATTTCATTATAGGAGGAACTATATGGGCGCCATGTATCACTTGGGGAAGTGTTTATGAAAACACATACTCGAGCGGACGGGTCATTTGTTGATGCAAAAGCTGAAAAAGTAGCTGAGGTTTATAAGAAGGCATGTGAAGAGAAACTAACAGAAATAGACGATGATGGTCCAAAAACTTCAATGAATTCCTCTGAACTGTCAACTCATCGTGACCTCAACATTGATGATAAAAATGAGATCTTTCTCCAGGTATAGTGTCTATGACACCCTTAATGTATTTATTTTGCTTAGCATATTATTATATTTGTTTGTGAATCATTCACTTTATATCGCATCATAGCATTATCTGTTTTTAGTACTTTGTTGTTAGTCTGCCTCCTGATGTTGATTATCTTTGCTTTTGTTTCTCTTTGTTTTAGTGTATTCAAAAAGATCAAAAGGGCAATCATTTTGGCTTGGATCACTTCTGCGTACACATGGCAACGGGAAAAGGAAAGAATGTTATGCGAGGTCTTTTTCATCAATAGTTGTGGAACTTCAAGAACAACTACGCCGCAAGATAGCTGAGCACGACACTGAGAATACAAGACGGGACGAAGAGCACAACAATCGCATATGCGGATCTCAGGATTGGCAATGCTTGTTTTGTACATGAAAGATAAATAACCATAATTAGCAGCTTTTCTGGCCTCTTCTACACCACCTGCGACCATACCTGTAGCCACCAATACCATACCAACATGCACCACACCAGCAGCCACCAACACCATACCAATAGGCACCACACCAGCATGCACCATACTTGCAGCCACCATACCAGAAGGGACCAAACCAATCTCATCCCCTTTGTCTAACGCAACCTTAAACTCATGAACTTCTTTTCATATATTGTTATGTTGTAAACTTATATTGTAGGATGATAATCTTTTGTCTGTTTAGGATGATATTTGTGAGACCCCGTCCCGGACGTCTCGGCGTCCGGCGACGTTGTACTCAAGTTCACGCCTCTTCCCGGCCGAACCTCTTAATTTTTCGCGATTCAACATAGAATTGCCTTTACGAGGCTAAATTCTATTATCGCTCTCTTATTACACAGCGGAAGTCTTTCTAACCTTGGTTTAATTCTAACCAACTCTTGTACCGGTTTCATCGTCTTTGTCCCTTAGACTTAGATCGATCCTTTACTCGGTCAAGACATGCATATGTTCGCTAACCATTCTAAGCCAAACAATCGCATATTCCTTTATCCTACTTTCACGGTCAATTACCAAACGTCTATCTTAACAAATAAGCTAGATCGTTACATACTTTGGCCAATATGCGGATTTGATTCCTTAGCCCGTTTATCGCCTTACTCCATTCGTTCAACGACTCGTCATCGGTCGTGAATTGATGAACCAATCCCTATCGTTACTTAGCCATACAACCAACCAACCCCACTGGTCTAAGTACAACAATAGAGATCGGGGATCGTACGATTCCCTTGGTTCACGATGGCCGAATCAAGCTCTTGGCTTATTGGTCCATTCGTTCTCCAAAACGTACGCCCCTCCGGCTACATGGTGGACGATTGAGCCCTCGGCTTATCGAACCATCCATGTTTCCGTTCCGGTCGTTTAACATTACGACCGCCCACGGTTTACTAACCGTTTACCCGTCCGGTCCATGGTGGTCGATAAAGCTTTCAGCTTAATGATCCATCCATGCGGTCCGAACGATATCCTTATCACACCCAAGGGTCCGCATCCACTGGATCATCGTAGGCTAGCCCATGAAATCTTTCTTCCGTCGGCCTTAGGTTTGCTCGCGGGTCCAACATCCGTTTTGTCCATCGGTTCCCACCGTGGACTTTCCCGTTGGTTATCCGTCGAGTCACCCTTTGGTCTTACCGATCTCTGATCGGTTTCACCATGGCTGAGGAGATAGATACATGAAGGCGACCGCGATGTTGATCCTATATGGTGAATCACGTTCCTTACCCATTCTTGGTGCTTTCTCCCTTTATCGGTAAGATTGCATCCATGGGCGACCCTTGGGTGTGTTCAGATGCACTTATCCTTGTGCTTCCTCGAACACTTTTCTCGATCCATCCCATCCGACGATCGGTCTGTCCGACCGGTTCCGTCAGACGATCGGCCTGTCCCATCCGACCCGTCCGACGATCGGTCTGTCCGATCCGTCTGGCCAATCCGATCCGTCTGACGATCGCTCTGGCCGATCCGTTCCAACGATCGGTCTACCAGATCCGATTCGTCTTTAAGACGAACTGTCTACCCTCTCCATCCTCTACACTCCATCGAACCGTTGGACCGGGAGGTAGCATGCGCATCAGTTCGGTCGAGTTATACTCGCCGAGCCGCACCCGCTTTCCGACCAACAACTCTAGGATGTGTTGGGACTCCTTTAAGAATGATTTATGGTGTTTTGGATGTTGTGAGATGATGTGAGATTATTGTGAGATGCCTTGGGCGTCCTCCCTTATATAGGGGGCGAATGGATGCTTCCCGAAGCATTACATCCGTTCCTTGCACCCTTCTGAAAGGTCACATCCGTTCCTTGCATCCTTTCTGCATCCTTTCGAAAGGTCACATCTGTTCCTTGCATCCTTTGGGCGATGCAACCGTTCGTTGGTACCCGCTCGACCTTACACCTTTTGGCCGAGACACCTCTTCCCCCGTGAGCTACCACAGTCCACCAGCTCGAGTGTTAGCTGACCGGACCACCCAGCTGGGTCAGTACACGATCAGCTCACTGAGCTCAATCGAGCTGTCGCTCAGCTCACCTAGCTGAGCTAGCTAGTCTTCCAGCTGGTTTAGCTCACCTAGCTTAGCTAGCTAGTTCATCCTAGCTTGTCCAGCTCGCCTAGCTGGTTCAGCTTGAACTTTCCGACTAAGTATTTTAGTCCGTTTCTTGACCATGGTCTAGTTTTCTCCTAAAACAACCTGGCCTCTTTATGAACGCGGGACGCGGTCGTTACAATATTGCTAAGTTATTTTCGTATGATGCCTTTTTAATCTTTGTGATTGGATACTGATTTGGATAGTGATTACTAGAGTTTCAAATTTGGTAATTAATTAGGTTTATGATTAGCCAAAAGATGTCACCAAATTGTGACCAAACCAATTACAACAGTGTGACTAAATTCGAGGTTAAATAGTTACAAATACAAGACTTAAATGCGACAGCAAAAAGAGTCTACAATTAGTCGCAAGAAAACCAATAGTCATTTGCGAGTACTTTGGGACCACGGTTCTTTTTTCCGCCGACGCACAAAACTAGTTGCATTTTAGTCAGAAAAGAGTAATTTAGTAACTTATAACGGTGTCACATATTAGTCGCGTATTAACAACTTTTATTTATGGTCAGGAGATCGTCACAAATAGGCGACTATATTAGTTCTGATACATTTTGCGACCGTTTTTCCCAAAGTAGACCCAAAGTAGCCTTTACAAAGGTGTTTGCGACCATCTGGTGACTGTTTTTGGAATCGCAAATGCTTGTTTTCTTGTAGTGCATGCCTAGTGTTTCGAGTAAAAGGGGTCAGAACAAAAACATTAGACGTCGAGTTTGTTTTGGAATATTCGCGGTCTAAATACAAGCTCCCCTGTAGTTTGATTGTCTTTTAGAGACGAGGGTCAAGGAAGTTCAGGCATCTGGTATTATGTCATTAACTTTTTAGGGTTGGTAATCTATGAAAAATTATGAATCACACCGGTTAGGCCGCATTTCGGTAGTTTGGAGAGAAAGAGCAGTCAAATGATCACTTGTTCTGTTTTGTTGGAAGGAGGAGAAAATGAATTTTTCTGTACTTTCGTTTATGCATCAATTTTGCAGAGGAAAGAAAAACACTTTGGGAGGATATATGTTATCATCATGATTCACCATTGTTTAGAAATAAACCATGGATGATTTGGAGAGATTTCAATGAGATCCTTGATGGAAGTGAGCACTCAAATTTTGACAGTACACAAATCAATTATGCGGGGATGAGAGATTTCCAGGAAATTATACGACATTGTTCCATAACTAATCTTGGATATCATGGTCCCTTATTTACGTGGTGTAACAAGAGGGAGGAGGGTCTTATTTGGAAAAAAATTAGACCGTGTTTTGGTTAATGAAGTATGGTGTGATGTTTTTCCACATTTTTATAGTGTATTTGAGTCGGGTGGCTGCTCAGACCATGCTCGGGGTTGGATAAACCTTGAACCTATAGCACGAGGGGGCCGAAAGCCCTTTAAATTTGTCAATGTACTAATGAAGATTGCCGAATTTCAGTCTGTAGTAGAAGACCAATGGACAACCACACATCCCCTTTTCCCTTCTACTTCAGCACTACATCGATTTCCGAAGAAGTTAAAGACTCTGAAACCAAGCTTGCGATCTCTAGGTAAGGAGAAACTGGGAGACCTTCTAAAGAGGACTCGTGAGGCTTATGATAATCTATGTGCCAAACAAGCTAACACATTAGCGCATCCAACGCTACAAACGATCCAAGAAGAATCTATAGCTCACACAAATTGGTAGTATCTCGCTGATTTGGAGGAAGGCTATATAAAGCAGAAATCTACGCTTCATTGGATGAATGTAGGTGATCAGAACAACCCATTCTTCCACAAAGCTGCACACATTCAGAAAATGCAAAATTCTATTCGGCAACTAAGAGGACTAAATGGCAAAATTTTGCAGACGAGTGAATGAATCGAAGAAGAGGATGAGAGATTCTTTAAGGCGTTTCTCAATACTCAACTGAGTGATTTTGTAGGTATGACACTAGAAGCTTTGAGAAATCTCATGCCATTTTGCTGCCTAGAAACAGACCAAGCAATGCTTACACAGACAGTATCAGGGGAAGAAATACCAAACGTTTTGTTTGCAATGCCAAACAACAAAGATCCAGTACCTAACGGTTACACAAGAAAATTTTTCAAGCTACTTGATCTATCGTTGGCAATGATTTTGTAGCTGTAGTTCAATCATTCTTCACCACTGGTTTTCTCCCGAAAGGATTGAAGACGACAATCTTACCATTAATACCGAAGAAAGAAGTAGCTGCTGAGATGAAAGACTATCGTCTGATCTCGTGTTGCAATGTGATTTATAAGGTCATTTCAAAAATCCTTGCAAATAGACTAAAGTGTTTACAGCCGAGATTTATTTTGCAAAACCAATAAGCTTTTGTTAAGGAAATGTTGTTGACAGAAAATGTACCGTTGGCAACAGAAATCGTCAAAGATTATCATAAAGTATCGGTTTGTCTCCGTTGTGCTATGAAGATAAACATATATAAGGATGTTGATTCAGTGCAATGGGATTTCTTGCTGAACACTCTTGCGGCACTAAATATTTTGAGTAAATTTATTCATTCGATCAAATTATATATCACCACAACCACTTTCTCTGTACAAGTGAATGGTGAGTTAGATAGGTTTTTCAACAGTTCTAGACACTACGATAATGATGTGCTCTCTCCCCTTACTTGTTTGTCAGCTACATGAATGTTATGTCACACTTAATCAACCAGGCTGCGGTAAATAGAACCATTGCCTACCATCCAAAGTGAAAAAGCATTTGTTTAACACAGTTATGCTTTGCTGATGACCTCATGGTGTTTGTTGATGGCCATGCGCGATTGGTTGAGGGTATTATACAAAAGTTTCAGGAATTTGCAAGTAAGTTTGGGCTGAAGAAAAATTTGGAGAAACCAACGGTTTACTTTGCTGGCATCTTAGATCAGATAGGAGATCATATTACTTCAAATTTTCTTTTTGAAACAGGACAACTCCCAGTTCGATACTTAGGACTGCCTCTGCTAACTAAGCGAATGACGACAACTGATTACGCACCCCTATTGGAAAAGATTAGTTGAAAAATAAGGTCATGGACTGCAAGAGCACTCTCCTATGCAGGTCGTCTCACTCTCATTAAGTTAGTTCTTGTAAGTATCACAAACTTCTGGATTTCTGCCTATTAATTACCAAACAGTTGCATAAAGGAAATTGAGAAGCTATGTGCGGCTAGTTCTGACCTCAATTCCAGATAAGCAAAGATAGCTTGGACAGAGATTTGTAAGCCGCAAAGCGAGGGAGGACTGGGAATTAAGTCACTGAGTGAAGCAAATAAAGTAAGTTCCTTGAAGTTGATATGGCAGATAACATCCAAACAAGAATCTTTGCGGGTTACATGGGTGTGGAAGTATCTAATAAGAAAAGGGTCACTTTGACCAGTTAAAGAAAGTTCTAGCTTAGGTTCATGGATGTGGAAAAAAATACTCAACTACAGAGAAAGTGCAAAAGCTATGCAAAAAGTGGAAATGAAAAGTGGCTCCTCAACATCGTTCTGGTATGATAACCAGTCACCTTTGGGCAGGTTGATTGATGAAATAGGTCCTCGTATAGCCATTGATATGGGCCTACCACTAGACGCAATGGTGGAAACGGCTCTAACCTCTCAACGACGCCGTAGACACCGAGTAGAATTTCTAAACAAGATAGAAGCCGTGATACAGAGTACTCGCCAACGGATCCAAGCAAATGAGCAAGATATCTCTATGTGGCGAGCTGAGGGAGATAAATTCAAGGCTAAATTCTCCACTAAGCACACTTGGAATAACATGAGAGTATCTTACCCTAATGTTATATGGTTCAAAGGAGTGTGGTTTTCCTACTCGACCCGTAAATATTCTTTTTTTTGTTGTTGCTTGGAATCCATAACAGATTAGCGACAGGAAACCGAATCAAGAAGTGGAACACATGGCTGCAGGTCGATTGCTTCTTGCGCAATAACACGGAGGAAACTAGGGACTATGTATTTTTCAACTGCCCATACTCCTCAGCCATTTGGAAGAACTTAGCACAACGTCTTATCACGATCAACTATTTGACAGATTGGAACCAGCTCATTGCACTGTTACACAGTACAAGCATCCCTACACTCATCCTCTTGCTACTTCGGTACAGCTTTCAATGTACCCTCTATCACATCTGGCGAGGGTACGTCACGGGGAGCATCCATCTCCAAAAGCTCGGCTAATCAAACTCATCGACAAAACAGTGCGGCATAGAATCAGCTCACTCAAAACTTCAAAGAACCTTCACTATGAGGAAGGCCTAAGGCTCTAGTTCTCCACTCGGTCAACATAACCGCGAGTACTCTGTTTTTCGTTTCACACTATCTAAAATTTTATTGTACAAAAGATTTTGGTTCAATAAAATTTTACATTCAATTCAAAAAAAAAAAGCATTTATGTTAAGATATATGGGCTATATTAGTTGGGAGATTTACTCAAATGTCATAGAAATTAGGTGTATTTACCAGAACCATACAAAATATTATTTTACTACTATCATATTTTGGTCCTATTTTGTATACGCATCGTGCCCCTATTAAACGTTACAAGAAAAAACGTAATGACAGAGAATTCACTGCCACGTCTGCAAACCCGCGTCGCCACGTTAGAAATCGTTGACGTGTATTAATGAACTCAGCCGTAAAGCGATACAGTGGCAGTTACGGCTGAGTTACGGTATATTGCAGTTTAAGAAAAAATAGCTAAGGTAAGAGAAAATGGCTGACTTATAAGTATAACTCAGCCTATAGTTACGACAGATTTATGAAAATTGTCTGAGTGATGAGACAACCCAGCCTACGTAACGGCTGAGTTAATGAAATTTGTCTAAGTTATAAGAATCTCGAGCGTAACCCAGCCAAAGTTACGGCTGAGTTTTTACCCGACAGCTGAGTTATTTCCTCGACACGGCTGAGTTAACAATTTCTGGCTGTCTGTTAGTTATGGGATGTTGTTACCGCTGATTTATGTTTGACAGTTATAAATCAGCAGTAAAGAGCTTGATTAACTGATAACTCGGCCTTGTTATAGCTGACTTAGTAGCGAAAGATTAATTACTATAATAGCATGCAATTACGTCCGACTTATTAAACGATATGGCTGAGTTAAAGATTGTCGGTTGAGTTACAACATTAAATGGCTGAATTAACTGACCTTTTTTTTATTTTTTAATAATTGTGATAGTATATATGTTGTGGCTGAGTTATAGCGTTGCTTGATGGCTAATTTATTTAGGCAAATTTACATGTTCCTTTGTTGGCGTACTTGTCACTTCATCAATTAAAAAAAATGACGTCTGATGCAACATTCCATGTCATCATCATCAAAAGAAATACGAGATGTCTTTTTTTTCAACTCGTCTTCTTCACCTGAGTTTTTCACGTGAGTTTTTGACATCACTGGAACTTCCAATTTCTCATCGTCATCCTTATTCTTCTTCAATTTCTTTCATCATTCTCGAGATATCGTTGATCTTGTTCCGATAATTGTTGTTTTTGGTATTTGCGTAAAGAAACACAAATACGTATTTAACACCGACGAAAGAGGGTGTAGAGTTGTGCAGGTAGATGCGGAAACAACGAAGGATCGCAAAGAAGGATGAAACGGCCAACAAGATATGACTCTAAAGTAAATCTAGATACGAAGTTCTCGGTGGAGGATTTGAAGGTTTCTGGGCTCAGTCATAACTAAGCCATGTCGCTGTCATCACTCGGGTAAACCACTAAGTGACTAGCCGTGTCGTGTTATTATTCTACAGCAAAACATAAAAATTTTAATTATTTTGAAAATTTTGTTTTACTTGAATTATTTTGAATATTAATTATTGGTGTGTGCATGTGAATATGTAATCTAATTATTGTTGGCGTTTTCTCAAAAAATCACTTTTTGTAATCTCAGGAATGTATGTCTTCGTAACTCAGCCATAAAACTTTGTAACTCACCCAATTTATACCCGGTGCTATACACCGGTAAAATTTATACGAAAACTAAAACCAAAAATTTACAATATATTGTGGAAGATATTAAGCAGGTTTTGAACCCAAAAAATAATAATTTAGAATTTTTTCTCTATGTTTTTGTTCTTTTTCTAATATGGTCTTATTTTCCTTTTACTTCCTCCACTAACTTGTCTTAAACTTTTAAGATTTTCTTTCTTCTTTATGTGGCTTCCTTTATTACGTTTCAATTCCCTTTTTTAAAATCCAAGCTATTGATAGAAAATTCTTTAACAAAAAAACTATTGATAGAAAATAAGAAAGATAATAGAAGTTTAGAACATGAATCGAGCCTAAAGTACTTAAAAACAAAGAAAGAGCTAACTTGTAACAACCAGAATTATTGAACTTTGGCTTATATTCTTAAACGCTGGAGTGGCTTGCTTACTCAGTGCTTCTGGAAGTGGATTGCAGCCTTTATAGAGAGAGAATTTAAGTAAATAAAGCCAAAAATGTCAAAAATCTTGAGATGACAACATACAAATTAGTAATAAAACATGATTATGAAAGATGAAGCAAATAAAAAGTAGCCACGTACAGTAACTCGAATCTCAGAAAGTTTTGGTCAAAGGTACTGATTTATGCCAATATCATGAAATAGAACCGCATTTCTTAACTCTAGCGTGGAATAATGAAGAATTGAGAGATAGACACAATCACACAAACATAATTCTTACAATATATGTTGACGAACATGAAAAATATATTGACAGATGACCTTGTCTTGTCTCAAAGAAGTAAATTCACGATCAAAAAACATTTTTTAAAATAGATTTTGAGGAAGTTACGATTTTGATTCGTTAAAAGTGGAGAATGTGGGCACATAGAAGATAAGTTTTACAGGAATATCGGATAAGTTTTACATTATGATAAATTGCCACATGCCAAAAACAATTCCCACGTTGTGTTCATTTTGTTTTGTTTTAATTATTGTAAAATAAATAAACTTTTTTTGGTAAACATAAGAGTTAAATAAATATATTTGTCGTTGAGCAAAAATTAAACTACCTTAAAAATATTTTAAAAAATAAAATTGTGAATATTAAAATTTAGAAACATGGTGAACGTGGTCACCTTAAAAATAATGGTAAAAAAAAATTCTTATAGCTATGTTCTAGCTATGAACATTTGTGGCTAATTTCACATTAACCACGAAGTAGTGACAAAAATAAAACGTGGATATTTCGTGGCTTTTAATTAACCACGGATTCTATATGTAACAATTTTGTGGCTATATTTTAGTTATGAATTAAATTTTTTATTAAGTATTGGCTATTAGCTACATAAAACTACGAATTATTTAATAGAATAAAATTTGAGTTCACTCATAGGAGTGAACCCTTTTATTCACCTCTCTTTGTAATATCCAATAAAAATTTGCTATGTCATATCATATTTAAACTAAATAATAAATTAAAATAAAATTAAGGAAACAAAAATCTTGTTATTCACTTCCATAGATTAACGTTGACGCCGTCTTCTCCTCATTTTTTTTCTTTTTCTTTTAGTTTTGTTTGTAATTAAATTTAGCAATTTTGAAAAAAAAAGACAACAAAATTTATAAAAAAAAAACAAAATCTAACGTTTTCTTCTCTTTTTATATATGAGTAAATATTTATTTTAATCAAAGATAGATTAGGAGTAGATGCTATCTCTTTTATTTCTTTTAACTCAACTTATCTTTAAAAGTTCTAAAACTTCAAAGCACGATAGATTTTTTGAAAAAAGAACAATACTTTGTTTTTAATGTTGGATAATTCCAATTACTTGAGGAGCAAGTAATCTTTCTAGAAGAGATAATAAGAAATAAGAAATACAAATAAAAGTCAAGTTGGATAAGTTTGTAAGTTTTCCTATTCATTATAGGATTATGAGTAGTCTAATATCTATAAATAAGGGCTTATGGAGAGATGTTCCATAAGACACAAGAAAGAGATTAAGAGGCTTTAGAGAGTTTTTCTAAAGACCTAGAGAGATTTAGTTTTGGGTGAGTTTTTAAATCATAATAAAGATAAGTTGTTCTTTAAGTTGTTCTGTTCTTGAATCACGTCTCGAATCATACAGAAACTAAGTCAGAGCAAGTCGGCTTTGATTTGATTTAAATCATCAACTCCAAGTAAAGTTTCATATTCTCTTATCTTCATTACAGAAATATTTCTCAAGGCTGGTTGTGAATGAATAGAGACAACTAAATATAATTGATACATGTGTGAGTTTTTATGTTAATTTTTTTTATGGTTTATGTTTTTTAGACCAACTTCTTTTTTTGTTATTGAACTTGTTGATCAGGAAACGTTAAGAACAGTTGCAATGGACAGTAATCATATAAGTGAAGAATTTTTAGTCGAAGAAAAAGATGACTCAATAAGTGAAAACAAAGCTTCGGCCAATGAATTTGAAGAAGAAGATGAAATAGCTAACGACGAGGATGATGTTGTAACTGAACAGGTTGCTACTTTTGAAGCAAATAATGATAATGAGAAGAAAGATAAAATATATATATTGGAATAGAGTTCAGTTCTGATGAGATTGCATATATAACTTATACAAAGTATGGAGGAAATCGTGGTTTCAATATAAGAAAACAACGGAGGATGAAAAAAAAAGGGAAGGTAGTAAGGCTTCTTTATGTTTGCTCAAAACAAGGGTATAGGAAAGAACCCAAGGTCATAAAATCATATTCACAAGCAATCACTCGATGTTTGTAATGCTCATATGACTTGCTACCTTCAGTAGACCGGAAAATATTAGGTTGTATCATTCGAGCCGAACCACAACCCTGATTTAGTGAAACACCTATGAAGCATTTGTTGAAAGAAAATCGGGAATTATCTATCTCTCAAAAACAACATGCAGATGATATGTCAGGGATTTCAGCAAAAGCAACTGTTGAAATGATGAGTAGAGAAGTTGGGGGGCAAGAAAATCTGGGTTTTTTGAAGAAAGATTATCAAAATTACATATACCGAGAAAGAGAATGGCAAAAATGGAAAAGGGAGATGCTGGAGCTGTTTTGGAATACTTTCAGAAAAAAGGAGGGTAATTCGTCTTTTTTTTATTCAATGCAACTTGATGAGGATGATATGATCACTAATATATTCTGGGCAGATGATCGGTCAATAAGTGATTACAATCTTTTTGGAGATGTCATTTGCTTTGACACAACTTATAAGACCAATGAATATGATAGACCATTTGCTCCATTTGTCGTGGTCAATCATCACAAGCAAACAGTTGTGTTTGGTGCTGCTCTCTTATATGAGGAAACCAGTGAGTCATATAAGTGGCTTTTCGAGACTTTTCTTGGAGCAATGTCTGGAAAACAACCAAAAACAATTCTTACAGACCAATGTGCAGCAATGGCGAATGCAATAGTAAAGGTATTCCCTGATACAAAACATAGATTATGTGTTTGGCATATTTACCAAAATGCTGCAAAGAAATTGAGTCATGTATTTCATTGAGCAGAATAATTTGTCATGGATTTTAGTAAGTGTGTATATGACCATGAGGAAGAAGAATATTGGTTATTGGCATGGAGTAATATGCTCCAGAAGCATAACTTGACAGAGGATAAATGGTTGAAGAATTTGTTTGAGCTGAGAGAAAAATGGGCAATGGTATATGGACGTCATACTTTTACAGCATATATGGTGAGCACACAACGTAGTGAAAGTATGAATAATATTTTGAAAAAATACTTGAAGCATAGTTATAACTTGTTGCGCTTCTTTGAACACTACGAGAGAGTGTTGGAGGATCGACGATATAAGGAATTAGTTGCTGATTTCAATATGATGCATACCTTGCCGGTATTATGTGCTACTGTAGAGATGTTGCAACATGCAGAGGAAGTGTATACACCCGAAATTTTTAGCTTGTTCCAAAAACAATACATAGTTATTGGTGATTATGTTGCCAACAAGGTTAGTAAGTCTGAGATGGTATATGAACATAAAGTATCTTATCGTGGTGTAGCACAAGAGCATTTGGTTAATTATGATGTTGCAAACGAGACGATATGTTGCAGTTGCATGAAGTTTAGTTTTGCCGGGATTTTATGTCTTCATGCATTGAAAATGTTGGACAAGAAGAATGTTAGAAGAATCCCATCTAACTACATTCTAAATCGATGGAGTAAAGAGGCAAAAGCACGAAAAATATCTTATTATCATTCAGAGCCACGTAATGAAACAGTCAAAGAATCGATTGGAAAGCGATATAGACATCTATGTCGTACTTTCCGTGATATTGCATCTGTTGCTGCTGATCATATAGAATTGAGATATTGCATCTGTTGCTGCTGATCATATAGAATTGACGTTGTGTCCAAATAAAGAATCTATTAAGTTACTCAAAAAATTGGAGGACCGAAAAAAAGAGCTTCTAAAATCTAGTGCATGGATTGTTCAAACTTCAGATGAAGAAGAAGAAGAAGAAGAAGAAGAAGAAGAAGAAGAAAAACAGAGTGTTCGTATAGTTGCAGTGTTCGTATAGTTGCATCACATTTAGGTTCATATAGTTGCATCACATTTAGGATTGAGTCTACGATGTTTCATATAGGATTGTCGCATATGCATAGGGGATTATGATGAGATAGCCTTGTAAGCATTTTGGTTCATCGTTGCTAGTTGTTTGATGCATAGTCAATGATTGAAGTAAAACTGCACCATGTCTTGAATGCTCTACTCGATCACACTGTCATTATCTGATATCATTCCCTATCAATTTGAACCTGAATCTAACTTGCAATTATCATGTCTTAGCATCGAATTTGAACTCATGGTACCAAATACATACTTGGGTTTTCTTTAAAGTTTTCACCACCCTTGCTAACGAAAGTAGCGGCTTCCATCATTGAAGTAGTTTCACATGAAAAGGGGACATTCCACCGAGGAGTGTCGCGCCTTTAAAAAGTTAATCGCAGCTAGGGGAAAGACTAAAAAAGGTTCAAACCCCAAAGTTGAAACCCCTCCTCCCGACGAACAGGAGGAGGAGCAAACTCCCAAGCAAAAGAAACGGGAACGAACACCGGATGGAAGTGATTCTCCCCCACCTGCTATGAGAGAACGCATAGACCTAGTCTTTGCAGCACTCGATTTAGGTGGCGGGACAGGAAGGTACGTCACCACACCTCCCACCGCCCCGCATAAGAAAAACATGAGGTTTCCATTACGCCTCTCGAAATTCTGCAGAAGCGCAACCGAGCACCTCTCCCCTAAACGCATCGATTTCATCATGGGAGGGTCTCAGCTCTGCAACGACTCAATCAATTCGATCAAAACTCATCAGAGGAAGGCAGATTTTTACACAAAAGGCAAGAGCCCGATGATGGGACCTGACCACCAGATCACATTCTGGGAAAGCGAAACCACCGACCTCGATAAACCTCACGATGACGCTCCCGTATAATGATCGACACGGGAAGCTCAGTTGACGTACTCTTTTACGACGCCTTCAAAAGAATGGGGCACCTCGATTCTGAGCTGCAGGGCAGGAAAACGTCACTTACCGGGTTCGCTGGAGATACGACCTTTTCTCTAGGAACCATCCAGCTCCCGACCGTCGCACGAGGAGTGAGGCGACTCACAAGTTTCCTCGTAGTCGACAAGAAAGCTCCTTTCAACGCAATACTGGGAAGACCATGGCTACACACCATGAAAGCCGTCCCATCAACCTACCACCAATGCATTAAATTCCCCTCGGACAAGGGAATAGCAGTCGTGCACGGCAGCCAACGCAGCTCCCGAAAATGCTATATGGGCAGCTACGACCTTATCAAAAAGGCTGACCCCGTAGTACTAATGATAGAAGACAAACTCGCGGAAATGAAAACAGTCAGATCCTCTGATCCTTCTCAATGCGGACCTCGAAAGTCATTGATAACACAGGTCTGCATAGACGAATCAGATCCCAAACGATGCGTTGGGATAGGTCAAGACCTCGACCCAGCGATACGAGAGGATCTCATAACCTTTCTCAAAGAAAACAAAGACAGCTTTGCCTGGTCAAGTGCGAACCTCCGAGGAATAAGCCTCGAGGTAACCTCACACGAACTCAACGTTGATCCGACCTACCAACCTATAAAGCAGAAACGTCGCAAGCTAGGTCCCGAGAGGGCTAAAGTTGTGCACGATGAGGTCGATCGATTGCTCAAGATCGGATCGATAAGAGAAGTAAAATACCCTGACTGGCTCGCCAACCCGGTCGTCGTTAAAAAGAAAAACGGGAAGTGGAGAGTATGCATCGACTTTACGGACCTAAATAAGGCATGTCCTAAAGACAGTTTCCCACTGCCACTGCGGGACACGAACTATTGTCTTTCATGGATGCATTCTTCGGGTACAACCAAATACTTATGCGCCCAGATGACCAAGAAAAAACAGCTTTTATAACTGACCGAGGCACCTACTGTTATAAAGTAATGCCCTTTGGTTTAAAAAACGCTGGAGCTACTTACCAAAGATTGGTGAATAGAATGTTCGCCGACCAGCTAGGTAAAACGATGGAGGTCTATATCGACGATATGCTGGTCAAGTCAGCTCGTGAAAAGACCACGTCCCGCAATTAAGAGAATGCTTCAAAATCCTAAACAAATTCGAAATGAAGTTAAACCCCAAGAAATGCTCTTTCGGAGTTCCCTCAGGAGAATTCCTCATATACCTAGTAACCGAAAGAGGCATCGAGGCCAATTGTACTAAAACCAACCTCGAAATCGATCCGATCAAAGACCCCAATCGATCTCTCAAGCTCTCTCTCTTACGCTCTTCGATTTGATTAAAGAACAAAGAAAGAAGATGAGAAACAAGCAAAGAACAACACGGCGAGTTTTACGAGTTCAGCTTACTCGGTGTGAGCAAGCCTACGTCTCGGCTGGATTCTGACCAACAATTCACTATCAAAGAAGTGTTTCTCTCAGCTCACAACAATGGAGCTTCAAGAGGAAGAAGAAGATTACAGAGTCTGTTTTTCTAACTGAATAATTGTGGAAGACGACTACAGAGACCTTATATATAGAAGTCTCATTAGTAAACCCTCTAGGCCATCAAGAGTCTTCTGTTTCTCCTTATAAACCAGAGTCAAACCAGTCTTCTTCCAATAACCGAACATTAGAGCTTAACCGGCTCCAATACCAATCCAAATCCAATTCAGTCTTTTAACCAGGTCGACTTCAGGTTTCTGCAACTAAACCAGAATTAGGATCACTTCTTAACAATCTCCACCTTGATCCTCATTCCTCTTCTTCATACCAGTGAATCACTATACTTGGTCATAACCTCCAGCAGGGGCTGAACTTAATCATTCCCACTTGATCAGCTTCAGAGCATCCAAAGCTGACTCAAACTTGTTTATTGGAATGCATTTTGTTAATGCATCTGCAGGATTCCTTGAGGTGTGAATCTTCAACACATCAACTACTCCTGCACGCACCACCTCTCTTATGAAATGGAACCTGACGTCTATATGCTTAGTCCTCTCGTGATACACGAGTTCTTGGACAAGCATATAGCTGACTGTGAGTCACACCAAATGCAAGCTTTCTCCTGCTCACATCCCATGTCTTTTAACAGTCCTTTTATCCATATAGCTTCTTTTGCAGCTTCTGCTAATGCTATATATTCTGCTTCTGTAGAAGACACTGCAACTACAGGCTGCAGATTTGCTTTCCAGCTAACTATATTTCCTCCTACAGTAAACACATAACCACTAATGGACCTTCTCTTGTCCAAATCAGCAGCATGATCTGAGTCACAATAACCTGCAACTCTAAATTCTTTTTCATTGTTGAACACCAAACTTAAATCCTGAGACCCTTTCAAATATCTCAATATCTATTTCACTGCATCCCAGTGCAAACTACCAGGCCTACTCATGTATCTACTAACAAGACAAATGGCATAGGCCAAATCAGGACGAGTACCTATCATGGCGTACATGATGCTGCCTACTGCACTTGAGTAGGGAACTTGTTCTGTATCAATGCACTCATCGTCCTCTCTAACAGCTGGAAGTTTGAAATGGGCGCCAATAGGAGTCCGCACCACTCTAGCTTCATCCAGATTAAACCTCTGAACAATCTTTCTGATGTAAGGTGCCTGAGACAAGCGCAGAATGCCTTTCTTTCGATCTCGAGTAATGTCTTTACCCAGTATTCTGCTTGCAGGTCCCATATCTTTCATTTCAAATTCTACACTCAGCTGTTCTTTGATCATGTTGACTTCAGCCTTGCTTTTCCCAGCAATTAACATGTCATCAACGTACAGTAACAGGTACACAAAACCTTGTTCAACCTGTTTCACATATACACAAGCATCATGAGCACTTCTAATGAATTTCTGCTCCATCATGAACCTGCCAAAACGCTTGTTCCACTGCCTTGGTGATTGCTTTAAACCATACAAGGATTTCTTCAGTAAGCACACTTTATCTTTTGTTTTATCTGTTATGAACCCTTCTGGTTGCTCCATGTACAGCTCCTCTTCTAAGTCGCCATGGAGAAACGCTGTCTTAACATCCATTTGTTCTAGTTCCATATCCTGATCAACCACAACTGACATGAGTACTCGGATAGATGTGTGCTTCACAACTGGCGCAAATATTTCTTGGTAATCCACTCCTTCTCTTTGAGTGTAGCCCTTTGCCACAAGGCGGGCTTTGAATCTTACTGGTTCTACCCCAGGTATACCACTCTTCAACTTGAATAGCCATCTGCAACCAATTATCTTTCTGTTAGTCGGTTTATCAACTAGATCCCAAGTGCCATTCTTAATCAGTGAATCCATTTCTTCATGTGTGGCATTCTTCCACTTCAACCACTCTTTGTCTTGTGTGGCTTCCTGATAGCTTTCTGGTTCCTCCAGACTGAGACTTTCAACCACCACTAACGCAAAAGCAACTCCACTTTCTTCTGTAAATCTAGCTGGTGGATTGATCTGTCTTCTTACTCTATCTTTAGCCAGTTGATAGTTGGCCAAAGAACCTTCACTCTCCACTGTGGGATCAGTCTCATTCACTGTCTCCGGCTCTTGTTCATCATTTTCATCAGACTCCTCACACTCTTCTATGTGAGTTACTCCACCTTGGTCTGAAACTTCTTTAGTCTTGGAAATGACAAGATGATTATCAGTTTGAGTTCTGATATCTTCCTTCTTAACAACTGTTTCTTTGTCATTCAGGTCCTTGTAGACCACTTCTTCCTGGAATATTACATTCCTGCTTATGACACATTTTTGTTCTTCCAAGAGCCATACCTTGTATCCTTTTGTACCCGATGGATACCCGATGAAAATTCCTTTAATAGCTCTCGGTTTCAACTTGCCTTGATCCACATGAACATAAGCTACTGCTCTCAACCTTCTCAGATGTTTGTATCCAGGTTTTCGATTAAGCCAAAGCTCCTCAGGAACATTGTGGTCAATAGCTGCAGACGGTGATCTGTTTATGATGTACACCGCTGTAGTTGCTACCTCTGCCCAGAACTCTTCTTCTAATCCTGATTCATTTAGCAAACATCGAACCTTTTCCATCACAGTTCTATTCATCCTTTCTGCTACTCCATTCTGTTGTGGAGTGTAAGTACACGTTTTGTGCCTCTCAATGCCATACTTCTTGCAGTATGAATCAAACTTGATGTTACAGAATTCCAATCCATTGTCTGTTCTTAGACATTTGACTCTCTTGTCTGTCTGGTTCTCTACAAGCTCCTTCCACTCACAGAATTTGTCAAACGTCTCATCCTTAGACCTGAGAAAATACAACCAAACTTTTCTGGATTTATCATCAATAATGGAGAGGAAGTATTTGTTACCTGACATGGATGGAGTTACATTCTGTGAACCCCAGAGATCTGCGTGAACATAGCTTAGAATTTCTTCAGAATTATGTTTTCCAATATTGAAACTGACTTTCTTTGCCTTTCCCATGACACAGTGTTCGTAGAACTCCAAGCTTGTAGCTTCACTAGGCTTGATCAATCCTTTTCCTGCTAGGATCTTCATGTTGTTACCACCCATGTGTCCCAGACGACTATGCCAGAGTGTTGTCAACTCCTTGGACCTTTCAGCAATGCAGCTTTCAGCGATCACTGTATTACCATCCAAAACATATAAACCACCTGAGAGAGATCCACGTAGAGCTGTCTTGTTGTTCTTGTAGTATCTCACTTGACCGTCTCCACCTTCATGTTTGTACCCAAGTCTGTCTAAGGTACCTGTAGAGATTAGGTTTCTTCTAAGATTTGGTACATACTTGACATTCTCAAGGATTGTAATGGTTCCCCCATGAGTGTCTAATCTGATAGAGCCTTGTCCCTGTGACTCAACAGAATGGTCATCACCAAGTAAAATCTTTGTAGTGTCCTTCTCTTGGAAACTACAGAACCAATCTCGCCTTGAAGTCATGTGAGAAGTGCATCCAGAATCTAGCACCCACAAGTCTTTAGCTCGCTGATCATTTACACTGAGGGCTTCTGAGTATATCAGGTTTTCTGTGATAACTCATGCACCTACTCTTCATCAACCTCCCGAGGAAATGTCCTCGATATCTTCTCCTTACCTATTTATGAAGTGGTCCATGGACGTCGTAGGTCCCATGGAAGCCTCCGGTGGGAAGAAGAAACTAAAAAACCTGCTAGTCCTCACCGACTACTCTACCAAATGGATTGAGGCTAAAGCCTTCCAACAGGTAACCGAGAAACAAGTCGAGGACTTCCTATGGGAAAATATCGTATGTCAACATGGCATACCTTATGAGATTATCACCGATAACGGGACTAACCTCACCTCGAGAAAAATCAAAGCATTTTGCGACAAATGGAAGATCCGTCTTACCACATCCACCCCCCATTACCCACAAGGTAACGGACAGGCAGAAGCCGCCAACAAAGCTATACTTAGCAACATCAAGAAAATACTTGATTCCAAAAAATCAATGTGGTCCGACGTACTTCACGGAGTTCTCTGGGCCTACCGAACTACACCTCGCAAATCAACGCAAGAAACACCGTTCTCTCTCGCCTATGGTTTAGAAGCAGTAATCCCTATCGTAACCATAATACCAAGCGTGAGAAGGACCGCCAGTCATGCTAACTCGGACATGAACACGCAAATGTTACGCGACAACATGGACTTCATCGATGAACGCAGAGATCAGGCAATGATCCGAGTTCAAAATTATCAACAAGCTGTCACCCGCTACTATAACTCCAATATCAAAATCCGGAGATTCGAAGTGGGAGAGCTCGTTTTGCGAAAAGTGTTCAGCAACACGAGAGAGCTAAACGCTGGAAAACTGGGAACTAACTAGGAAGGTCCCTATCGAATCACCGAGGTGGTACGTTGCGGCGTCTATAAGCTCGTAAAAGTTATCAACGGAGTACGTGAGTTACGGCCTTGGAATGCCATGCATCTCAAGAAATACCACGAATAGGTACTCAAAAACAATCAAACTACGATAAAGCTTGATCCCTTGGCAGGATACGTAGGCAGCTCCCCCAAGAGCAGAACCACCAATTCAATCAAATCACAAAAGGGCTTAATCCCTTAACCAGGTATGCAGGCAGTCACCTCCGCAAACGCAATTACCACCTCAACCCTTCCATCTGAAAGGCGAAACTTCAATAAGGGAAATAGATATCGCATCCCCCATCAACGAAGATCAGCTGCTCACCTGACAGTTTAACCTTTCTTCGGTATCGAGCAGGTCCCTGCTCAATGACCAAACGCCAGATCGTCGCTTGCTTTACCTCCTTTTGTACTTAACAATTTGGAGATAAGAATAAAAGAAAATTTTGATACTTATTATCATATTTCGCAAAGACAATCATTTACAGTATGATTTAAACTCATTCGTAATCTTACGATACCCAAAGCCCAACGCCTGAACGTTGGAGGATCCATTTTGTGATCTCGCTTCCAAAAAGTCAATAGTGAACTAAACTTATAAGAACACATCACTTCGGCTTCATCGGAGCTCACCTACTACAACCAAATCTAACTCTTTCGCTATCAACACATAACATAGTAAACAAGGAAGAAACAAAGGTTTCATTCGCGACCTGGCGATACCACAAGCCCAGCTCCCAAAATCTGGCAGGTCCCTTGTGTGACCTCACTTCAATCGGTTCCCAAGACAAAACAACTCAAACTCATTCGAAGTTTTAACCTTCGAAGAACATACCATATCACATCCGAAATAATTTGGACGCGAAACAAGTTCGATTATTATCCGGAACATGGACAAAGCGAGGTGGTCTCGCACCAAAACCAACGAAGTGTCAACACTCGAACGAAAGACAAAAAATACTAGCTAAAAAAGATAAAAGCCTTCCCAGGCATTCGAGTACTTAAACGAACAAAGGATAAAAGCCTTCCAGGCACCAAGTTCAAAAGGCAATAAACGAAAGGATAAAAGCCTTCCCAGGCATTAAGTCTGAAACAAAACACGAAATCCTAAAACAAACAAGGAGCGAAAGTGATCACTCCCTCGATTCTCCGGCTGGCGTAGCGAAGACAACACCAGAACCATCCGCGAGACCTCTCGGAAACACGTCTTTGTTGCTCCCGAACTCATCCAAGCCAATTGGCGTCCCTTGTTCGTCGACGTCCATCGGACGTACCACCGAAATCTTTAAAACCTGCGGGAGATCCAACTTGCTTAGAGTAAAGTCTGATACCTCCTTTGACTTGCACTACGCCTCTAAGTCATCCAGCTCTGCTCGCAGCCGAGGTTTCTCCACAGTCAGATCGATAGCAGCCTTGGTGATCTGGTCGATCAAAGCCAGGTTCGATTCCACCTCAGCCGCTTGCCCCTCCAGTACCGTGTACTCCTTTTTGGCGACCCACTTCTCCTTGATCCCAGCCAGTAGCTTCGAATACGCAGCAGCCAGCTCAACCTTAGCATCGTGAACCGCCCTCTTCGCCCCTTGTGCAATCGAAGTCAGGTCCACCACCTTTTTGGAGAGCTCTTCCCTCTTCTGCTCCAAGCAATGGATTAGGCTCCTCGACGTCTGCTTGTCAGCTTGTAACCCCCAGATCTCCATCTCCATGAACCCGATCTTCTCAGCAAAACCTTTCTCGAGGTCTTTTGAAGTGGACAGCTCCATTTTCAGCCTCTCGATCTCCGCCTGAAATAACAATCAGGTTAGAATCATCAAATCATCGACGAATTATTTATAAACAAGTCAAAACCGAGGTATACCTGGAACGAGACTTCGCGATCTTGACCAGCCTTCACACTCGACGTCAGCTCCCGGATGAGGGCCTTTCCTTCTTCAAGCTCATTCACCGAGGGGACCTAGCTCAGACGCTGCTCATAGAGAGCATCCAGCTTGTTTGTGGCAGCTATCGCCTACCGAAAGCAAAACAGAAAGTCACAACTAGCATAAAGATATAAATTAGAAGGAGACAGTTATCGATAATTACCTGGCCCTCCTTCGTCATCATGTCAGCATAGGCCGCCGCCTCGGCCATGTTCTTCACTCCAGGAATCTGGCAGTTCCTCCCTTTGATGTGGCGAAGCAGGTTCGCTAACCCAGCCTCTTCCTCAACGATCGTGTGATCACGGTCGTGAGTGTAAGACCAGTGGAAAGGCCTGCTTCCCGCGGATCCTCCACCGGAGTTGGACGTCTGCCTCACTTCCTGAGACCAGTTTAAAGACTGGCCCCCACCTCTGGAGCCTCGTCCTCCGCCATGCGACCTGCCCGAGGATCACCTATCCGCAGACGCAGCTGCCTCCGGAGTAGCAGCCGCAGGTTCCATCAGAACGAAGAACTGCAGATAGTCCAGATACCTGAGCGACCTGATTGTTATCCGGTTGACATGCTGTAGCTGAGGTCCCGACGTTGACCTCAGGAAGCGAGGGATGAGATGCTGAGGCAGATGCGCTGGAAACAGGTAGAGTGTTTCAAGCCGCGGTCACCGCGGCCGACAGATCACCAGCACGAGCAGGAGCCCCGGCGTTGGCTCGTTGAATACGAAGGCTTGGGCGCCTCATTCTTCTGATGAGCGGGAGTTCCAAAGTGGAGCTGGAATCAGGAGGAACTGAATAAATAGAGCACGACATTTGTTAGTTAGCAATTCAAATTGCGCAGCTGTCTTGATAACTCGTACATTTTTAAAAACCAAAGAAAATATAACGGAACTCGTACCTATAGGCAGATCAGCCTCGAGAACTGGTTCAATCCGCGGGACCTCTTTGATCGGATCTAGCGGTGCTGCTGGAGGAACGATTGCGGGAACTGCTGGAGCTACGGGAACTGCTGGAGCTACGGCAAGAGCAGCTACGATGGGATTTCTGCTGAAAGTGGACCAATCAGTCTGACCACGTCGGAGAAGGGTTAACAGCTCAAGTTTCATCTCCGACAGAGTAACTTCCTTGGTCCTTGCTGCAAATCATCAAAAAGAAGCAATTAGTTTCAGTACTAACGATTAGCAAAAGCAGTCAAGGATTCGACCCAAACAACAAAAAAAAATCAAGACGCTCAGGTCTCCATCTGACCCAGGTTGGTAGACCAGGTCCTTATTATCCTCGCGGGATCAAAATTGCCACCTGAATGACGATCTACTCTGAAAAAGAAATACTTGGATCGGCAATTGGTGTCTCGACAGGCTTTCAAACCGCCGAGGACCAGAGATCCGGGACGTGCACTGATGTAGTACGTGCCTTGGTCACTCCTAGCATTGGTCTTGACCTGGCAGAGCTGAAGCAGGTCATGACAGCTGAATTCTCTGTTTACTTCCCGAGCCCGGGTGAATAACGCCAACACATGGCGGACGAAGTTCGGACACATCTCGGAAAAGGCGAGGCCGAGACAGTAGAGCATCTCGAGAATTCACGCCGGAATTGGGAAAAATAGGCCGCATTTCTCGAAGAAATTGGCATAAGCGCAGCACCACCCGACCGGCACGTTCTCAGGATGCAGCGGTGGCCTTGGGAGGATCATATGTACCTCCGCCGGAACCTGGCATCTCCTCCGGAGGTCGACCAGGTCGTCGTTCGTCATCGGCGTGCCTCCCCTTGCTTGGCAGCCTTTTTCTTCTTTGGCTTGTCAGCTCTGGTTGACGGCGGATGAATTGGACCCATTCCGCCTAGGGTTATGGCGTGTCTCTGTACTCGCGGCGGTGACGCCGCCGACCTTGTCTCGGATGAACTCGAATCATCGCCGTAACTGTGGTTGCTCTTGTTCTGAGAATCTTCGAAGTCGCTCATCTTTGGGTTTCGAAGGAGAAGGACGAGAGAGATGAAAGAAAAGAGCAATGAAGGCAGATCGAGAAAGAGGGAATAACAGAGAAACGAAGGAGATAGCAAAAAAAACAAAAACGTGATTTTTCTACTTCTACAAAACAAAGCGCAGTAAATAATAAAGGAGGAGAGAAGTTACCTTAAGAGTTGTGTGAGTTGATGTGACGTCAAGTTTCCCGGAGGACTACAAGAAGGACATAGCGATCCACCTCTTGGAGGGCGATGCGCATAACTGGTGGCTTGCGGTTGATAAACGCAAGGGTGAGCGTGTCGAGACCTTCAAGGACTTTGAGGACGAGTTCAACAGGATGTACTTTCCGTCCGAGGCATGGGACCGACTTGAGAGTAACTTCCTGGATCTTGTCCAGGGTCGTCGTACCGTCCGTGAGTACGAGGAGGAGTTCAACAAACTCAGGCGCTACGTGGGGAGAGAACTCGAGGACGAAGCGGTGCAAGTCCGTCGATTCCTCAGAGGCCTTCGGGTTGAGTTGAGGACTCTTTGCTCGATCCGTACCTTCAACACGGTCTCGGAACTGGTTGAAAGGGCGGCATTGATCGAGGCGAATCTCGATGAGGAGGAAAGGATCCGCCCGAAGGGTGGTAATCCGAAGAATGAAAAGAAAAGGAAGTTCGACCAACTCGACGATATGAAGAAATCGTCGGGAAGTCGGGACGAATGCTCTCATTGGGGAAAGAGGCACTTGGGCGAATGCTGGAAAGCAAAGGGGACATGTGAGAGGTGTGGCTGTATGAGTCACGGCACCCAGCATTGCTCGGAGACAGGACAAAGGTAGACGAGAGGGACGCGTGATGACCAAAAGCTGTGCTACCGCTGTGGTAAGACAGGGCATTACATAAGGGAGTGCCCGCAACTACAGACGGAAGGGCCAGTTGGTGAGAAAGTCAACCGCGGAGGTGGTGAGCCATCCGGACAGGCCAAGAGAGCCGCCGTGGTGCCCCGTGTGTATGAACTAACGAAGAAAACTAGCGAGGCCAGTAACTTCAATGCGATCTCCGGTAAGTCACTAAGCCATCCTAGTCAAATATAAACATTGCATGGCATGTTTGGGGTAGGGTACTCAGCATTGAAGGCGATGTATAGGGACCCTACAAATTGGTGGTATTGAGACCATGGTCCTATTCGACTCCGGGGCTACGCATAGTTTCGTGAGCCCGCGGATGATCGGAAAAGGGAAGTTCCAGAAGGAACCAAGAATGGACCCGACCGTAGTGAATGCGGCGGGCGGACAGGCTATGATCCCTGAGGGACAAGTCTGTGGGATACCGGTGAGTATCAAAGGCATAGAAATGCCGGTTGACTTGATCATCATACCGCTTGAAAAACATGAAGTAATCTTGGGTATGGATTGGTTGGGCAAGTATAAAGCAACGTTGAACTGTCACCGAGGAAAGGTGCGGTTCGAACGAGAAGGAGGGAAGTTGGAATTCCAAGGAATCCGACCCGCCTCGGGAAAGCTAGTAGTGTCCGCAGTCCAAGCCGAGAGAATGCTCCGGAACGGACGCGAGGCCTACTTGGCCACAATAACTACCACGGATGGTGGAACGAGTTCGGAATTAGAGGACATACCGGTGGCAAAAGACTTCGCGGACGTGTTCCAGTCCTTGTCTTGGGTACCCCCAGACCGGTCGGATCCGTTCAAGGCTCCATATCGGATGGCTCCGCCAGAAATGGCCGAGCTAAAGAAACAACTGGACGACCTATTGGAGAAAGGGTTCATACAACCGAGCAGTTCGCCGTGGGGAGCACCGGTGTTATTCGTCAAAAAGAAGGACGGGAGTTTCCGTCTATGTATCGACTATAGGGGAATCAATCGGGTTACGGTGAAAAACAAGTATAAGTCGAGTTATTTACGATAGCCCAAGCCATGACCAAGTTGACTCGGAAAGAAGCAAAATTCACTTGGTCCAAGGAATGCGAAAAGAGCTTCGCCAAGTTGAAGAATATGCTTACGAGCGCTCCGGTTCTGGTTCTGCCGGAAGCCGACGAGCCCTATGTAGTATACACAGATGCTTCAATAACCGGGCTGGGGTGTGTACTCATGCAAAGGGAAAAGGTGATTGCCTATGCCTCTCGGCAGTTGCGGAAGCACGAGGGCAATTACCCAACCCATGACTTGGAGATGGCGGCGGTGATATTCGCACTTAAAATATGGAGATCCTATCTCTATGACTCTAAGGTGCAGATATTCACCGACCACAAGAGTCGTAAGTACATATTCACGCAGCCGGAGTTGAACCTCCGACAAAGGAGATGGATGGAACTAGTCGCAGATTAAGATCTCGACATTGTTTATCATCTAGGAAAGGCTAACACCGTGGCCGATGCTCTAAGCCGAAGAAGGGCAGAGGTAGACACGGAAAGGAATAAGGAGGAACTGATTGGAACGATCAGGGCAATGAGTCTCAACACCTTGGAGGCGAATACGGAACCGTTAGGATTAAGTGCGGCGGACAAGGCCGACTTACTAACGAGAATCTGTAAGGCACAAGGAGGAAACCCATCCGAATGGTTAAAGTCCTATGGTCAATTATCGGCCGAGATGAGTTCACTTGGGAAACGGAGAATCGAATGGTCGCCGACTATCCTAAGTGGTACAAAAGTCTAACGGTCGAGGAACGACTTGGGCCGGATTCGGGGACGAATCCTTCTCAGGTGGGGGAGACTTGTAACATCCCCGATCCGAACTTGAATCGAGGGGAAGGGCTGGGACGAGACTTATAGAGAGTCGGGCGAGAAAACTCGTCCCAAGGCCCAGAGAAGGGCGGCCAAATCGTGTGAACATGAATGGCCAAGAGCCCGAGGGAAAGAAGTGGGAATAAATAGCTCGGAAAGCTAAGTGGGAAGCTGGAGCAGCTCAAGGGAAGCTCGGGGTAGCTCGGACAGCTCAAAGGGAAGCTGGACCAGCTCGGGAGACTGCTAGCTAGCTCCACTAGCTCGACTTAGCTGGAAGGGGATGAGGCGGTTACTCGGACGGTTGTCGGACGGTTTCCCCGACAGTTACCTTGAGCGGTTACCCGGCGGTTACCGGGCCATAAGGACGCGCCACGTGTGTGGTTAGGAAGGAAGCGCCCTGAAGGATCTGGAAGGACCTAGAGGCGCCCGTTCGCAAGGGCGGTTACTCGCCCCTTCCTTATAAATAACTCGCCCTTCAGCCAAGGAAGTAACAGAAGTCCATATACCGAAACTCTCACCAAAACTCAGAAAAGAAACGTGATCTTTCTAAGGGTGCGAGCGAACGGAACAAGATGGCCGAGATTGAGATCATGGGCACTCCCGGCACCACTAGGCCGACGGAGGCCGAGGAAGCGAATGGTCGAACGACCAAGGTGAGGCGTAACCGTACCGACCTTAGGCCGAACGGTCTTAAAGGGCTCGGGAATTCGGTTGATGCGATCTATCCTTCTATTATTCTGTCCTAACGATTGAGTTATGTGTGGGGGGTGAAACATGGGGAGCATCATAGCATATGCATGATCGCTAAGTGTAAACCACATCATACTCATGATTCGTTAATTTCAGAATGTGACCAAGTTCGTGGGAAGGATATGGCTTAGCGGCAAGGATGGTTGTCCGGGCAAGTGGGTGGTGTTTAAGTTAAAGTATTGGATCGAATGATTGTAATAGCCTATAGTGCAAACACTCATGTCGTTCGAAACCTTATATGAATAAAGTTGGCTTGTTTCTTTGTGTGAATTTGTCTCTTTTTTACTTATGAATCTCAGAATTTCCGGTGAGAATTACACTTAGAGCGAATTCGGATAGGACCTAAGGACACTTGAGTTATCCTCGGATGGGAACAACCTCACCGGGCGGACAGCCCGGGATGGGACGTTTCACATTCTTCCCATCTACTCGACCCCCAGGTCGAGTAACCTCAGCTCAGGCCACTCTATGACACCACTCGACCACCTGGTCGAGTATCACTTCGCAACACCACCTGACAACACTCGACCGTTCACTCTACCACGTTACTCGACCCTGTGGTCGAGTATCATCACTCACCACCAACACCATCACTCGACCGGACACTCGATCACGTCTTCACAGTCTACTCAAATCCACACTCAACCAGACAAGCTGAGCACAAGGAAGAGAAGAAGAGAAGACAAAGTGTTTGGAAGCGGCCTGGACCTCCATCGGATCACGAAGCCCATCTCGGCCCATTTTCTATGGGCCGAGCGATTAGGTTATTGGCCCGTTTACGATCATTTTATTTCGTTTTGTATAAATAGATGTCTTAGGGTTCTGTCCTGAGACTTCTAGTCGACATTGAGTTTTTGCTTCAGTTTTATTTTCTGTTTTACTCTGCTGCGCCGCTTTTGCTTCTCCAACCTGTAATTCTAGATTTTTCCAAGTTATTTAGATTCCGCATTTGATTTCATCTGTCATCTTGTTTCTCTACTCTTTATCTCTTTACTTATGCAATATTATCATTTATTTGCGTTTATGTCTTTAAGCATGTTGTCTGAGTAGTGACTTAGAATTCCTAGGGATGGGTTAGAATAGTTGTGGAATCCGTACTCTGTAGAATGGTGAAGTTTTAGAATTGATTGAATCCCTTTAGGACTAGTTGCGTTTACTGCTTATTTCTTTCTGATCAACTGGAATTCGATCCCAAGCATTCCCGCACCCAGAAGGTGTTCGATTGAATGCTTGATCCACTAGTTCCTGAGATATGCGTCTCTATCCCAAGGGATTGGCCGTTTAGAGCGTTTATTGACTTTATCAGTCTGTTCTTATTGCCTGCATAGTTAGATTCCATTAATGGGAACTAGTCTGGGCTAGCTTTGCTTGAGGAATTCTATCACGAAAGTGAATTGATCTGCTGCTGAACCTGTTGTCTAGGGATAGCTTGATTGCGTTTGTTAACCATTCGAATAGGCTAGGATACCACTCTACTCGATTACCCCATCCTTAGGAATTTCTCGTCTATATTATTTCTCTGTTTTATCGTTATCGCTTAATCGTTCTCATTGTCTGTTTCTTAGTTTTTACAATTACTCGACCAACTTACTCGACCACACCCAGTGTCTGGCAACTAAAATACTACAACGACATGATAGTGCTATAGGATTAATTGAGCAAAAACCTATTATCAATTTGGCGCCGTTGCCAATTGGGTGTTTGTTTGCTATATTTGAGATTTCAGAATACTTAAGATCAAGTTCTTTTTCAATTTTTCTGAAAGTTACTAACTTTGTATGCAAACACGGTCACGAGGAAATCAGAATCTCTTGTTCAACGATAACATCGACCGTATTGCACACCAACTCAGAACACAAACAGAAACAGACACAATGGCTGCTGTTGTAGATGAGCAAGTGCAACCAAACAACATAGGTGCAGGCGATGCACCACACAACCACAATCAGTGTAATGGCATCGTGCCTCCACCTGTGCAGAACAACAACTTTGAGATCAAGAGCGGTCTTATTGCCATGGTTCAGAGCAACAAGTTCCACGGCCTCCCTATGGAGGATCCACTCGATCACCTGGACGAGTTTGATAGGCTCTGCAGCCTAACAAAGATCAATGGAGTTAGTGAGCATGGCTTCAAGCTCAGATTGTTTCCATTCTCTCTTGGAGACAAAGCCCATCAGTGGGAAAAGTCGCTTCCTCAAGGCTCTATCACCTCCTGGAATTACTGCAAGAAAGCCTTCTTGGCTAAGTTTTTCTCAAACTCCAGGACTGCGAGACTAAGGAATGATATCTCCGGTTTCATACAGACAAATAATGAGACTTTCTGCGAAGCATGAGAGCGATTCAAAGGTTACCAGACACAATGTCCTCATCATGGTTTCTCCAAAGCTTCACTTCTCAGCACCCTCTACAGAGGTGTCGTTCCCAAGATCAGGATGCTTCTTGATACCGCTTCTAACGTTGCAAACCCGCAGGACCAAGTCTACCTTTCAACGTAGCAGAATCAACCCAAGCCCTTTGTTCCATACAACCAAGGTTAGGGTTATGTTCCTAATCAGCAGTATCAGGGAAACTATCCGCAGCAACTTCCACCACCTGGGTTCACACAGCAGCAACAACAACCAGCTTCAACAACTCCAGATTCAGACTTGAAGAACATGTTACAGCAGATTCTCCAGGGATAAGCTGCAGGTGCAATGGATCTCGCCAAAAAGATGGCAGAAATCCACAACAAGGTTGATTGCACTTTTAACGATCTGAATATCAAACTTGAGGCACTTACCTCTAAGGTTAGATACATGGAAGGACAAACAGCGACAACTTCTGCTCCAAAAGTAACAAGACTTCCAGGAAAGTCCATACAGAACACGAAGGAATACGCCACCGCTCACGCTATCACCATTTGTCATGATCGAGAGCTGCCTACTCGACATGTCTCCACATCAATCACCGAGGACAGTGATGTTCAGGACGGGGAGGTTTCTACTCAGATTGAAATTTCAAACTCAGTCTAACCTAGACGAGAAAGCAGCCATCATAGAGAGGATGGTAAAACGATTCAAGCCGGCACCATCACCTTCACGTGCTCTTCCATGGAAATTCAGGAAAGCATGGATAGAAAGATACAATTCTCTTGCAGAGAAGCAGCTTGATGAGATGGAAGCAGTGATGCCTCTAATAGAACTTCTCAACCTGATTTCGAATCCTCACAAAGATGTGAGAAAGTCAATTCTGGAAAGGATCAAGATTTATCAAGATTTATCAAGAATCAGAAGACGAATGTGATGCTAATCCGTCTAGGACCACTGTTAAGAGGAGTGTTCAAGAAAAACTGGAAGATCCTGGAACTTTCACTCTACCGTGTTCCATTGGTCAATTGGTTTTCAACAATTGTCTATGTGATTTGGGAGCTTCAGTAAGCTTAATGCCACTCTCCGTGGCAAGGAAGCTGGAATTCACTCAGTATAGGCCTTGCGACCTGACCTTGATCCTTGCTGATAGGTCTTCAAGGAAACCCTTTGGCCTGCTACAAGATCTGCAGTAATGATTAATGGAGTGGAAGTACCTACAGATTTCGTTGTGCTTGAGATGGAAGCAGAACCTAAGGATCCTTTAATCCTAGGAAGACCTTTTTTAGCCTACGTGGGAGCGATGATAGATGTCAAAGACGGGAGAATAAGTCTCAACCTTGGGAAGCACATCAAGCTGCAGTTTGACATCAACGAAACTTCGCAAAGGACGGTTGTAGAAGAAAAGATCAGGGCTCAACCTCAACCTTCGGATTCAATCACCAGGCCAAGCACAACCTCTACACCTGACTTGCGAGATCTCAAAAAGAAATCTGATGAGCAAGAAGAAACCATAGAGAAGCTAGCTTAGACAGTTGAGGAACTTAAGAGTAAACTGGATCAGATGCAAGAGAAAGCTCAATCAAAATGCGGGATTGATTCTATCCCGAGGAAAAAGTTTACTTCAAGATGGTCTGAGGAGATAGATTATCCACCAGAAGAGAAAGAGGCCTATTTCGAGGAGAGAAGAATTGAGTATTCTGCTACTCATCTCTCAAGAGAGGATGTTGAATATGATGATGAGATCAGAGAGGGCTATGCAGATCCTCTCTATCACCCATTTTCTTCTTAATGAGTGTGAGGAGTCAAGCTAGAGACTTTAAAACAAGCTCACTTGGGAGGAAGTCTCAAGCCTATCTTTGTACATATCTTTAATTTTCCTTATTGTTTTTGATGCATCTTGTTAGTGTTTTCAGGAGATAAGTATGAAGAGCTGAGGGAAAAAGATTCTGGCTTTGAAGGAGCAACAATATACTCGACCACAGAGCAATCAAAATCGACATTGTTCTGGCTTTCACCCTAGGAAATCACTCGACCACACCCTACAGGGACCGAATGACGATGTGGTCGAGTATAGCAAATGATGCAGTCACAACTTCTCCATGTCAGTAATTCACTCGACCGCGGTGCTGGCCGCAGCAGAAGAAGAGAGGTCGAGTATCATCAGAGCGGTGCTGGCCGCGACGAAGGAGCAGAGGTCGAGTACCCCCAGGGGGAAGCTGAGACACAACAGGGAGATTCTTCGATGGCCTGGGAGCAATCACAGGCAGCTATTGACGACCAACTCCGCTCCTTCTTCCACTGAGGTATGCACCTCACTCCACCATTGCAATATACCATCTCTTGTTCTTATTTTGTTTTTGTGATGTGTTTTGTCCTGAGTACTCTCTTCCAAATTTGGTCAAACAGTGGATTGTGTGATATAAGTTTGGGGCAGGGCTCAGGAAGTGTTTGTTGCATTGTATATAATTTTGAGTCTGCATTCATCTAAGGCATAGAAAAAACCAAAAAAATTGAAAAATTTTAGAAAATGATTTCACAAAAATAGAGTGCTCATGTAGTTGCATTGCATTTAGGATCGAGTGTAGAGTGTTTCGTTTAGGATTGTTGCATATGCATAGGGGATAATGATGAGATAGCTTTGTAAGCATTTTGGTTCACCAGATAAGCTCATTGCCCTCGTTGTTAGTTGTCTGATGCGTAGTCATTGAAATTGAAGTAAAACTGCACCATGCCTAGATTGCTCTACTCGACCACACTATTAGGATCTGATATCATTCCCTATCAATTTGAACTTGAATCTGATTTAGAATTATCATGTCTTGGCATCGAATTTGAACACATGGATACCCTAAAATACTTGGATTTTCTTACTCATTTTAACCACTCTTGTTAATCCAAGTAGCTGACTCTCCTTATTAGAGCAGTTAACCCGAACCCAAACCTGAACTTTCTTTCAAGCCCTATATCACTTGTGAGTGTTTGTGAGGTCTTATTTCGATTGAGCTTGGTAGAAAGTGTTAGGTTCGTAACGACAAAGATAGTGTCTCATGTAGTTCTAGTTCGCGTTCTTCGGACTGGATAGGATTAGGTGGGCGCTTATATCATGGGTTGGGATGTGTTTAAAAGAAAAGGGTGAATTCATTGTTGATAAGGAAAGGGAAAGAATTCTAGGGGAAGTAAGCTAAAGAAGTTAGAAAAAAAATCTAGTAAAGGTTTTGGGAATGTTAAAGAAAAGAATGAGGTTCTTGTTAGCTAAAGAAGAAGGGTTAAAAGCCTTTGGTTTTAAAGATTAAAAACAGGAACTTTAGTTGTTAAAGAAATCCAAATCCGCTAGATGTATCAGAGTGTTGAGAAAGCTTCTCCTAGAGTTAAGAGAAAAGAAAAGAATGATATGAAAAAGAGTTTGAAAGATTCATGAGTGCAAAGGGTAGAGTTAAGTTGGGACTGGAGTTGGGATTACCATTAGAACTTCATTGTTATACTCTGGGTAGATGGGATCTTATCTCTGTATGCATAACTTGGGACTTACCTTTAGCATTCTACTAAAGCTCAATCATTCTTGAGGGATCCCCTGTTACTTAAGCCTATTCTGTAAGGGACCATCTTTGTCTCTTGACCTTCACCTTAGCCAAATGAGTTCATTGATGATGCATTGCTTGATTCACGTTCCAGAACTAATGAATGTTAAAGGGATTGGTAGATTTGAAAGCATGTGTAGGTCAAGTATAAGAGACGGATTGATTGATAACAAGGCATGGCTAACGTTTTTGAGTAAAATTCAATCATATCTCATCTTAGAACTACCAACTTGGACATTGATTTTATTTGCTCTATCATATGCTTTGGTTCTGAGTCCCCGCCTTCAAACCTCTCCTTCAACTATGTCTTCTTATTTGCTTGAGGGCAAGCAAAGACTAAGTTTGGGGGAGTTGATATGTCTATAATTTGCATGTTTCCAGTGTCCATTCATCATCGTTTTGAGTCCAGTTTCGTATCATTCATCACTATTTTATATCATTTCTCATCATTCTTGCATACTTTGCATGATTAGGATAGCTTTGCATACATATTGCATTTCTCAGTTATTTTCAGGTGATTTGGAGCTGTTTGCGAGCAAATTGGAAGAAACGAGCCAGAACCAGAAGACATACTCGACCACCAGGTCGTGTGCATCCAGCACCATACTCGACCCCCAGGTCGAGTGACTCTGGAGCCATTCTTCCCATCTACTCGACCCCCTGGCCCGTTTACTATCATTTTATTTCGTTTTGTATAAATAGATGTCTTAGGGTTCTGTCCTGAGACATCTAGTCGACATTGAGTTTTTTCTTCAATTTTGGCATAAATCCTCTATTATAAAGATGCTTTTTCACTACATTAAATTCCAAATATTTCTCATTGAGACACTTACGACATGGACAGAATATTGTACCGTTCTCACGAGCAAATGGTTCGTTTGTCGCTTGATACATGAAACGGCGCAGTCCGTCATAATACTCTCTCGTCACCTCACTGGTCGCTTGATCTCTATGATTGTACATCCAACTTTGTAATATGTAAATCTCATGCTCTCTACCCCCAAGACATTATTATTTTCATACGAAATTTTTTTTTTAGAATTTTTTTTTGTTTGCAAGTAAATGATATGTTTTAAGTTATGATTTCTTACATGTTACGTTGGTTATTTGTAGCTGCCTAAAAAAATATTGCGAGGGAATTGCAAGGCCGATTGCGATGGATTTGCTAGGAAAAGATCTTTAGTGCGAGGAATTTGCGAGGGAAGCCCACCTACAAACCAGATTGGTAAAAAAATTTAAAACGTGCTCACCTAACCCGCCAAAGACTCGAAAATCCATCGCAAATATTGCTAGAGAATTATTACGCATCGCAAGTTCGTCGCAATTTCCGAGTCGTCACCAATACACGCAATTCCCTCGCAAATTGTGACTCTTTTGCGAGGAATCCTGCTCTCCACGCAATTTCCTCGCAATCTTCTCGCAAATTTGCGAGGAGTAGCGAGGTGGTCCTTCTACCTCGCAAAGTTCTCGCAAGTCTGAAGCAATTAGCGAGGACTATTTGCCATCGCAAATTTGCCTCGCAAATCGTCTATTTTCTTGTAGCTGATCCCTTCGTGTCATCAAAGAAAACAAAGTAAAAGAGATTTTGATAGGTTCGTCAAGGAGACTCTGGCCAAGATGGACTAGCGTGGCCCTTCGTGGAATCTGATACGGTGCCGTATTAGATGAAAGCGGTGTTGAAGTACTCGTGGCTGGTGCTGTTGCTATTAGACAGTGATTTGGGAAATTAGGGTTTACTGTTTTTTCAATTGACGGAAGAAATTGCTTCTTTCTCATCCAATCCCGAGCCTCCGCTCACTTCTAAGTTCCGTAATAAGTCTCACGAGCATAGCTTGATTCCGTTATGAGATCTTCCTTGTGTCCCTTCTGCTTCCGTTGCCTCCTCCCTACACCAAGAGTGTGTCGATCGACACTCTCGACTTGATCTGAAACCAAATTCGTCCTTTGACTTATTTTCTTCAGCTTTTGCTCCAAAATGTCTTCTTATCATCCATTCTTGTCCCAATCATAGAATACCTGAAAAGACTATAAAAGGACTCTAGAAATAACAAAAAGACTCAAAAAGCTATACCTAAAACATAGCTAAGAACAGTCAAAATAGGGTTATATCAACTTCCCCATACTCAAAACCGGAACCAGTAGAAGAGGTTTTAAAAACAAAGGAGCTCCCAACATTCTCTAGTTTATACCCTGAATCATTCTACCCAAATCCATATGCCTAGCAGCTCTAATCAAATCCTAACCAACATGTATGTCTCTGCAAGCTTACACAACATTCTAGATTCCATACTTAAGTTCCACAACTATATCCACAAGGCTTTCATCGCTGGGTCTCATCAAGCAAGGTAATATTCAAGAACCTGCTAGATTCATTCTTGTACTATACCATGATAAATTGACCATTCTTTATTTTTTTTTCTTTTGGTATTCTTTCTTTCCCGAGACTTATTCTTTTTGAAGAGTAAACAAAGGGGAACTCGCATAATGAATTGATACCCTCGGCATATTTCCAACCTTTGTAATTGATCATTCCTAATAATATACAGTAATGAGGTCATGGAAAACATTCCTACCCCTATACACTACCAAAAATCATATCAATCTCTTATTTTATTTTTTTTATAAGGGGAGAGGAATACTTTTTTTCCACATAGGTCTCAATATCAGGTATGAACAAGGAATCAAGTTCTATGAAAACTAATAGTTTGGATGAGGTTAAAGGAAGAGCAATGAGATTAACTCCAGCCTTAGTGTATTGTGTTGGAAACCAGGATATCCTCAAGTATATCGGTTTGCCATCTGTATTTTCCAGTAGTCGGATTAAGTCGAACCTGCTGCAATAATCAATCAGACAATAATCTAAAGACATACATATCATAATTCCAAACAAAATCTTGACTCAATAAAACTACTCAAAAATTAGAAAAATAAGAGTAAGAATAAGACTCAAAAAGAAAATTGTAGTTAGTAACTACTTCCCCTAGACTTAAACGTCACTGTCCCCAGTGGCATTCAAATCCGAAGTTAGCGAAAAAATAAATAAAAGAAAAATATATATAAAGGAAAAAGAAAATCATACCAGTGGGTTGCCTCCCACGAAGCGCTTGTTTATAGTCAATAGCTTGACTTTGCTGGAGTTCAGGAATCAGGTGGATCAGAAGGTGGCAGTAAATGCTTCTTAGAAGAATATCGCATCATCCATGGTGGTGTATGAGCAGTTAGCGCGTGAGATCGACCATTGAAGTGAGGAAGATCTGCAGGGTGGGACTCAAGTATGGGTGGTATACTCCTCTTTCCTGCAAAATCATCAAAAGAAGAAACAAGCAGTCAACGAGAAACTAACTGTGAAACAGTCTTGGAAAATTTCAAAGTCGTATTGATGAAATCTGGAAGTTTAGATAGAGGTGATAAGTACCTTAGCCGTTTAGGAGGTTGAATGAGTAGTAAAGGTGTAGTGCTTGACTTGACAATTCGTCCTGGACTTACAACATCGATTTCAGTCTTGAGAAACAATTCTGGAGCAGTATGTTGTGGGTGTCGATCGATACTAGAAGGGGTGTCGATCGACACTCATTTTCCAACTCGACCATCTATAGTCTGTCTACAATTCAGATCTACAATCTGTTCCGAGATAACCATTGTCTTCGTTTTATCCTCTTGTTTCTATGGAGTCTTGTTCTGAATAAAGTCGGTTACATGTGCAGAGATCATCATCACACCATGCTCACTATTCAAATCCTTAGTAACCATTCTCTTAACATAATGCTTGATCATAGGGAAAGACTTCACAACATCTATAAGTGGCATCTCAACAATCAGCTTATCCATCATAGCTTTGCATCTAGCATCATCTAGCTCTTGTTTGGACTTCCTAGGACTCATGGGGAAAGGAATCTTGGGTTTGGTTGCCTTTTTTGCAGCTGAAATCGGGTTTTGGAGGATTCGCAGGTCTAGACTGGGTTGGTGTCGATCGACACCCTGTTGGTGTTTGTCAACACTGTCGAGTTCTGTAGTGTCTGCGTAGCCTGGTGTCGATCGACACCCAGTAGTGTCGGTCGACACTGGTGTCTTGTCTGCAAAAACTGCAACATCATTCTCTTCCAAATTGACGAGTTTGATAGCAGAAAGCTTCCTTTGAAGAACCGGATTTAGCTGTTTTCCACTCCTTAACTTAATAACACTAACATCTGCTATGTTTATAGTCAATTGCTTGATCCGATTGTTCAATACTTGAATCTTCCAATTCACATCTTTGGATAAAGCATCAATTTGTGATCAAACTCTTTCGTTTGCTTCTCTTGACCTCTGAGAATCTGTTCGAGCATCGATTCAATCGTCTTAGTGGGCTTGGGTTGAAGAAGCATAAGTCGGAGTAAAGCTTGTAGATTGCTAAACCGGCTTCTGATATGTAGATTTATGATTGTATCTCATGTATCCCTGTTGATCCATCTTCTCTAAAGTGACTAAACAGTCAACCTGTGCAGCATACTGAATCTGTTGGTTATCAAATGTTTCAGCTTGAGTTTTCCTTTCATTGTCAGCGCTTTTGGTGCTACTGCTTGAAGCTAAGCTTTCAATAAACATTGTCGCATCCTCTGGATATCTTGACATAAAATTCCCGTTACTAGCTGCATCCAAAGCCATCTGATAATGCCAATCAACTCCTCTGAAGAAGACACCTAACAACTTAACGTCACTAAAACCATGATGTGGGCAGTCCCTCTGATATCTTCTGAATCTGATCCAAGCGGCTTTAAATGCTTCAGCTGCTTCTTGAGAGAAGGTAGAGATCTTCATTCTCAGCTCCTCGGACCTTGCATCATTATAGAAGTTGTTTAGAAAAGAAACCTTTATTTCTTTCCAAGTTGTCAAACATCCATGCTTCAACTACTTAGGCCAAAAAGATGCTTCCCCAGTAAGAGAATATGGGAAGACCTTGCAGGGAAGGTAGTCATAAGAAACACTTTTTGCCTTAATGCTTGAAACCAAGTCTTCAAACCGCTCAATGTGATCCACCGGGTGTTCTTGTGGTTCACCATGAAAAGGGTGCATACTCACAAGAGTATAGAAAGCAGGGTTTATCTCGAAAACGCTTCTGTCAAACGTAGGTGGTCGGATTGTAGACCGATTGGAATAGAAAAGATCCGGTCTGTTGGAGTCACCAAGAGTCATCCGACGACCATCTGCTCTGATATTTTCTTGGTGTCGAGCGACACCCAAGTTGTGTCGATTGATAGACTTGGCGATTTCAGGTAGCAGGTTTCCCTGTTCATCAATTTGCTGGCCCTCTTCATTGTATGCATGACCATCTCTGTCTCGTAAGACTCATGCAACATCAGGTCTGATAATCAGTCTCAACATATCCACAGATTGCTAGCTTTCCGGTAGTTGCGTTCGAATTCCTATTAGCTGCAGTCACAAGAATAAGAAGAAAAAGAACCATGAGTAACAAAGGAAAAGACAAATTTAGACTAAATTCTACACCTTATCTAATGGTGAATCAAAGAGAACTTCGGCAACGGCGCCAAATTTGATGTGTGTCAAATTATCCTAATGACTACTCTCTCAAACAAAGATGTTGTTATAGCACTAAGGGATCGAATTCCACAAAGTTCTCGGATCACACAATAGAATAACAATTTCGAATAAAGCTAAACAGAAAATATTATAAAAGTAAAAGACAAGAAAGCAATAAAATAGATTGGTTGTAGATTCAAATGATTAAAACGTCGGGTTTAGGGAAATTCTCAGGAATTATCAGACTAGTAGATCTAGCAGTAAATTAGGATTATTATCGAACCATTCTAGAACTCAAATCACTATTATAGAGTAACCGGTGGCATGCCGTATTACTCACTATGCTTAATAGTATTGATCCCAACTCTCTTGAAAATCTCTAGAACTAATCAAGCATTGTAATCAGGTTTGATAAGTTCACCTAAGTATCTAAATAGACGCTAGTCCGCATCTAAATACTAGGCTCATCTAAGATCGTTACAGTAATAAATACCTATGGCGGGTATACCTATTATCCTAAAATCAAGTTCTAGTTAATTACTCTAGAACTAGCATTAAAAATAATCAAAGATGAAGAATTCTAAATATATTATCCTAACAGGGTTTTTGATCTACTTATTCATCTAAATCCCTAATGAGAATCCCTAAACACAACAAGAGAACTACTCAGACATGATTATGAAAGAAAAAAACATGTTTGAATAAGAAATCAATGTAAGAAACAATAAGAGAATAGAGTTTAGAAATATTTTCTTTAAAGGGTTTTGCTCCAAGTACAAAAGAGAAAAGGATATTAGCCTCTCCAAGTATAAGTCTAAACAATGACCTTTAAAACTATATATATATATATATATATATATATATGACCTAAAACGTTATGGGCCGTTTTTAGAAATAAGGGAAAGTTCTGAGCCAAATTTTGAAATCTTCAAAACTTCAATAAGCTGCATCTTTGAATTGTCGTCAGGTATTGGTGTCGCTCGATACCAGGGGTGGTGTCAATCGACACCTACGTGAAGTTTTGTCTCCTGATTGCTTCTGCAGCATAATTTCTCTCTTTTACTCAAGAATGTTCCATAATCTCCAAATGCATCCAAAATATGTAAAGACCTGAAAAAGATTAGAAAATACACTAGAAATAACAAAAGGAACAACTATACCTTAATCATAGCTAAAAGAAGTGAAAATCGGGTTATATCAGCCATCATAATTCTAGTACCAAAATCCATATGCTTAGCAAGTCTAATCAATTCCTAACCAAAATGTAATTCTCCGCAAGCTTACACAACATTCTAGATTCTATACCTAAGTTTCACAACTATATCCATTAGGCTTTCATCGCTGGGTCTCATCAATCAAGCTAATATTCAAGAACCTTCTAGACTCATTCATGTACTATACCATGATAACTCGACCATTCTCTTTTTTATTCTTTCTCTCCCCCAGACTTATTCTTTTCGGAGATAGGACAAAGTAGTACTCGCTCCATCGGATAGATATCCTCCGCATATTTCCAACCTTTGCAATTGATCATTCCTTAGAATATAAAATAATGGGATCAAAGGAAATATTTCTAACCCTTTACACTATAGGTTATCAACTCAATCACTCTCTTTTTTTTTTTAATTATCATAGAGGAGAAGATAACTTATTCTATAGGGTCTCATATATAAGGTATGAACAAGGATTCAAGTTCTATGAATACTAATCATTTTGATGAGGTAAATGGAAAAGAAGTAGGATTAGCTCCAGCCTTAATGAATTGTGTTGGAAACGAGGATATCATCAAGTGTGTCAGTTTTCCATCTTGATTTTCTAATAGGCGGATTGAGTCAAACATGTAGCAATAATCAACAAGGCAATAATCTAAAAGAAATTCATATCATAATTTCTAACTAGACTAAAATTTTTAATGGGAAAAATGTCGAAAAAAGTGTGAACTTTCAAATTTGGGACGAAAAAAGCATGAACTTTCAAAATACCATAAAAATCCTAAACTTTGCTTTGACTTTTTGAAAAATGATCAACTTTCGTTGACTAGGCCATTTCGGGCATGACGTTATTTTTCCGTTAACAAGACGATAAGAGAGTATACTTTCAGTTAACAGTCTCCGTTGAATCAAACGACGTCGTTTTGAATTCACTAAAAAGGAAAGAAAACTGAGCACATTAAGGATCAAATCCGTGACCAATTGATAAATTTAATAGACTTGCAACCATTGAGCTACAACATGATTTACATTATGATAGCAAACAGAGATTTATATATACAATACCTTAAATAACAAAACTAAAAAAATATTTATGTGTATATACAATAAATACATAAAAACATTTATTACGTATAAATATACATAAAAAATCTTCATTACAAATATACGCACAAAAATATTTATGGCTTATATATTGTTTTATGTATATGTAATTAACTTTTAAAAATAATAATTTAACATTTATATATATATATATTAATATATACACAATAAATATTTTTGTATATATCTTTAATGAAGATTTTTTTGTGTATATTTGTACGTAACAAAGATTTTTTATGAATACATTGTATATACACATAAAAAGATTTTTAACTTTTGTTATTTTTAGGTAACTTGTATATATAAATCAGTGTTTGCTATAACATCATAGTCATGTCGTGTCTCAATGGTTGCAAGTCTGTTATATCCATCAATTGGTCATGGGGTGATCCCTAAAGTGCTGAGTTTTCTTTTTTTCTTAGTGAATTCAAAATGAAGTCGTTTGGTTTATCGGAGACTGTTAACGAAAAGTCAACTCTGTTATCGTTCCGTTAACGGAAAATTAACGTCATGCCCGAAACAGTCTGGTCAACGAAAGTTGGTCATTTTTCAAAAAGTCAAAGCAAAGTTTAGGATTTTTATTGCATTTGAAAGTTCATGCTTTTTTCATCGCAAATTTGCAAGTTTATGCTTTTTTTGAACTTTAATAATGGACTGATATTTTTTTTGCTTTAAGCAGCATTTTACCTTGGACCGGCCTTGTAGTAGAACTCTGGTAACATAGATATGCATGTTCTCCGAATTCTTGTTTGGACGGATTAACGTTTTATGTACAATAAAATTCACTTATATAGCCATAACCCATAATTAAGGCATATTTCTGCTTTTTATCTATCTATATTACCACCTTCTCCATCTTCTTCTTATTTACTCTAACATAATGAATAAATTTTACAGTGTTTACATCGCTAAACAAGTTCTAGGTGATGTGATGTGCATATAAACAAAATATGCTTATGTTTTGCTTATGTTTTGCATAATAATGTTATGTATGCATCTATATATTGATAATTTATTATTATCTAAAAGATAGGTTTTAAACCATGCTAATTTTTTCTTATTTCTATAAGGATTGCACTTTTTTCTTAGCTTCGTTTGTTGAAGTAATAGAGTTTTAATATTCTACTTTATCATCTTTCAAGTATTTAAATGTGACTAGTTTATAACTCAGACATTTACCATTACATGAATTAGTAACTACTTCCCCTATACTTAAACGTTACTGTCCCCAGTGGCATTCAAATCCGAAGTTAGCGAAAAAATAAATAAAAGAAAAATATATATAAAGGAAAAAGAAAATCATACCAGTGGGTTGCCTTCCACGAAGCGCTTGTTTATAGTCAATAGCTTGACTTTGCTGGAGTTCAGGAATCAGGTGGATCAGAAGGTGGCAGTAAATGCTTCTTAGAAGAATATCGCATCATCCATGGTGGTGTATGAGCAGTTAGCGCGTGAGATCGACCATTGAAGTGAGGAAGATCTGCAGGGTGGGACTCAAGTATGGGTGGTATACTCCTCTTTCCTGCAAAATCATCAAAAGAAGAAACAAGCAGTCAACGAGAAACTAACTGTGAAACAGTCTTGGAAAATTTCAAAGTCGTATTGATGAAATCTGGAAGTTTAGATAGAGGTGATAAGTACCTTAGCCGTTTAGGAGGTTGAATGAGTAGTAAAGGTGTAGTGCTTGACTTGACAATTCGTCCTGGACTTACAACATCGATTTCAGTCTTGAGAAACAATTCTGGAGCAGTATGTTGTGGGTGTCGATCGATACTAGAAGGGGTGTCGATCGACACTCGTTTTCCAACTCGACCATCTATAGTCTGTCTACAATTCAGATCTACAATCTGTTCCGAGATAACCATTGTCTTCGTTTTATCCTCTTGTTTCTATGGAGTCTTGTTCTGAATAAAGTCGGTTACATGTGCAGAGATCATCATCACACCATGCTCACTATTCAAATCCTTAGTAACCATTCTCTTAACATAATGCTTGATCATAGGGAAAGACTTCACAACATCTATAAGTGGCATCTCAACAATCAGCTTATCCATCATAGCTTTGCATCTAGCATCATCTAGCTCTTGTTTGGACTTCCTAGGACTCATGGGGAAAGGAATCTTGGGTTTGGTTGCCTTTTTTGCAGCTGAAATCGGGTTTTGGAGGATTCGCAGGTCTAGACTAGGTTGGTGTCGATCGACACCCTGTTGGTGTTTGTCAACACTGTCGAGTTCTGTAGTGTCTGCGTAGCCTGGTGTCGATCGACACCCAGTAGTGTCGGTCGACACTGGTGTCTTGTCTGCAAAAACTGCAACATCATTCTCTTCCAAATTGACGAGTTTGACAGCAGGAAGCTTCCTTTGAAGAACCGGATTTAGCTGTTTTCCACTCCTTAACTTAATAACACTAACATTTGCTATGTTTATAGTCAATTGCTTGATCCGATTGTTCAATACTTGAATCTTCCAATTCACATCTTTGGATAAAGCATCAATTTGTGATCAAACTCTTTCGTTTGCTTCTCTTGACCTCTGAGAATCTGTTCGAGCATCGATTCAATCGTCTTAGTGGGCTTGGGTTGAAGAAGCATAAGTCGGAGTAAAGCTTGTAGATTGCTAAACCGGCTTCTGATATGTAGATTTATGATTGTATCTCATGTATCCCTGTTGATCCATCTTCTCTAAAGTGACTAAACAGTCAACCTGTGCAACATACTGAATCTGTTGGTTATCAAATGTTTCAGCTTGAGTTTTCCTTTCATTGTCAGCGCTTTTGGTGCTACTGCTTGAAGCTAAGCTTTCAATAAACATTGTCGCATCCTCTGGATATCTTGACATAAAATTCCCGTTACTAGCTGCATCCAAAGCCATCTGATAATGCCAATCAACTCCTCTGAAGAAGACACCTAACAACTTAACGTCACTAAAACCATGATGTGGGCAGTCCCTCTGATATCTTCTGAATCTGATCCAAGCGGCTTTAAATGCTTCAGCTGCTTCTTGAGAGAAGGTAGAGATCTTCATTCTCAGCTCCTCGGACCTTGCATCATTATAGAAGTTGTTTAGAAAAGAAACCTTTATTTCTTTCCAAGTTGTCAAACATCCATGCTTCAACTACTTAGGCCAAAAAGATGCTTCCCCAGTAAGAGAATATGGGAAGACCTTGCAGGGAAGGTAGTCATAAGAAACACTTTTTGCCTTAATGCTTGAAACCAAGTCTTCAAACCGCTCAATGTGATCCACCGGGTGTTCTTGTGGTTCACCATGAAAAGGGTGCATACTCACAAGAGTATAGAAAGCAGGGTTTATCTCGAAAACGCTTCTGTCAAACGTAGGTGGTCGGATTGTAGACCGATTGGAATAGAAAAGATCCGGTCTGTTGGAGTCACCAAGAGTCATCCGACGACCATCTGCTCTGATATTTTCTTGGTGTCGAGCGACACCCAAGTTGTGTCGATTGACAGACTTGGCGATTTCAGGTAGCAGGTTTCCCTGTTCATCAATTTGCTGGCCCTCTTCATTGTATGCATGACCATCTCTGTCTCGTAAGACTCATGCAACATCAGGTCTGATAATCAGTCTCAACATATCCACAGATTGCTAGCTTTCCGGTAGTTGCGTTCGAATTCCTATTAGCTGCAGTCACAAGAATAAGAAGAAAAAGAACCATGAGTAACAAAGTAAAAGACAAATTTAGACTAAATTCTACACCTTATCTAATGGTGAATCAAAGAGAACTTCGGCAACGGCGCCAAATTTGATGTGTGTCAAATTATCCTAATGACTACTCTCTCAAATAAAGATGTTGTTATAGCACTAAGGGATCGAATTCCACAAAGTTCTCGGATCACACAATAGAATAACAATTTTGAATAAAGCTAAACAGAAAATATTATAAAAGTAAAAGACAAGAAAGCAATAAAATAGATTGGTTGTAGATTCAAATGATTAAAACGTCGGGTTTAGGGAAATTCTCAGGAATTATCAGAATAGTAGATCTAGCAGTAAATTAGGATTATTATCGAACCATTCTAGAACTCAAATCACTATTATAGAGTAACCGGTGGCATGCCGTATTACTCACTATGCTGAATAGTATTGATCCCAACTCTCTTGAAAATCTCTAGAACTAATCAAGCATTGTAATCAGGTTTGATAAGTTCACCTAAGTATCTAAATAGACGCTAGTCCGCATCTAAATACTAGGCTCATCTAAGATCGTTACAGTAATAAATACCTATGGCGGGTATACCTATTATCCTAAAATCAAGTTCTAGTTAATTACTCTAGAACTAGCATTAAAAATAATCAAAGATGAAGAATTCTAAATATATTATCCTAACAGGGTTTTTGATCTACTTATTCATCTAAATCCCTAATGAGAATCCCTAAACACAACAAGAGAACTACTCAGACATGATTATGAAAGAAAAAAACATGTTTGAATAAGAAATCAATGTAAGAAACAATAAGAGAATAGAGTTTAGAAATATTTTCTTTAAAGGGTTTTGCTCCAAGTACAAAAGAGAAAAGGATATTAGCCTCTCCAAGTATAAGTCTAAACAATGACCTTTAAAACTATATATATATATATATATATATATATATATGACCTAAAACGTTATGGGCCTTCTTTAGAAATAAGGGAAAGTTCTGAGCCAAATTTTGAAATCTTCAAAACTTCAATAATCTGCATCTTTGAATTGTCGTCAGGTATTGGTGTCGCTCGATACCAGGGGTGGTGTCAATCGACACCTACGTGAAGTTTTGTCTCCTGATTGCTTCTGCAGCATAATTTCTCTCTTTTACTCAAGAATGTTCCATAATCTCCAAATGCATCCAAAATATGTAAAGACCTGAAAATGATTAGAAAATACACTAGAAATAACAAAAGGAACAACTATACCTTAATCATAGCTAAAAGAAGTGAAAATCGGGTTATATCAGCCATCATAATTCTAGTACCAAAATCCATATGCTTAGCAAGTCTAATCAATTCCTAACCAAAATGTAATTCTCTGCAAGCTTACACAACATTCTAGATTCTATACCTAAGTTTCACAACTATATCCATTAGGCTTTCATCGCTGGGTCTCATCAATCAAGCTAATATTCAAGAACCTTCTAGACTCATTCATGTACTATACCATGATAACTCGACCATTCTCTTTTTTATTCTTTCTCTCCCCCAGACTTATTCTTTTCGGAGATAGGACAAAGTAGTACTCGCTCCATCGGATAGATATCCTCCGCATATTTCCAACCTTTGCAATTGATCATTCCTTAGAATATAAAATAATGGGATCAAAGGAACTATTTCTAACCCTTTACACTATAGGTTATCAACTCAATCACTCTCTTTTTTTTTTTAATTATCATAGAGGAGAAGATAACTTATTCTATAGGGTCTCATATATAAGGTATGAATAAGGAGTCAAGTTCTATGAATACTAATCATTTTGATGAGGTAAATGGAAAAGAAGTAGGATTAGCTCCAGCCTTAATGAATTGTGTTGGAAACGAGGATATCATCAAGTGTGTCAGTTTTCCATCTGGATTTTCTAATAGGCGGATTGAGTCGAACATGTAGCAATAATCAACAAGGCAATAATCTAAAAGAAATTCATATCATAATTTCTAACTAGACTAAAATTTTTAATGGGAAAAATGTCGAAAAAAGTGTGAACTTTCAAATTTGGGACGAAAAAAGCATGAACTTTCAAAATACCATAAAAATCCTAAACTTTGCTTTGACTTTTTGAAAAATGATCAACTTTCGTTGACTAGGCCATTTCGGGCATGACGTTATTTTTCCGTTAACAAGACGATAAGAGAGTATACTTTCAGTTAACAGTCTCCGTTGAATCAAACGCGTCGTTTTGAATTCACTAAAAAGGAAAGAAAACTGAGCACATTAAGGATCAAATCCGTGACCAATTGATAAATTTAATAGACTTGCAACCATTGAGCTACAACATGATTTACATTATGATAGCAAACAGAGATTTATATATACAATACCTTAAATAACAAAACTAAAAAAATATTTATGTGTATATACAATATATACATAAAAACATTTATTACGTATAAATATACATAAAAAATCTTCATTACAAATATACACACAAAAATATTTATGGCTTATATATTGTTTTATGTATATGTAATTAACTTTTAAAAATAATAATTTAACATTTATATATATATATATATTAATATATACACAATAAATATTTTTGTATATATCTTTAATGAAGATTTTTTTGTGTATATTTGTACGTAACAAAGATTTTTTATGAATACATTGTATATACACATAAAAAGATTTTTAACTTTTGTTATTTTTAGGTAACTTGTATATATAAATCAGTGTTTGCTATAACATCATAGTCATGTCGTGTCTCAATGGTTGCAAGTCTGTTATATCCATCAATTGGTCATGGGGTGATCCCTAAAGTGCTGAGTTTTCTTTTTTTTCTTAGTGAATTCAAAATGAAGTCGTTTTGTTTATCGGAGACTGTTAACGAAAAGTCAACTCTGTTATCGTTCCGTTAACGGAAAATTAACGTCATGCCCGAAACAGTCTGGTCAACAAAAGTTGGTCATTTTTCAAAAAGTCAAAGCAAAGTTTAGGATTTTTATTGCATTTGAAAGTTCATGCTTTTTTCATCGCAAATTTGCAAGTTTATGCTTTTTTTGAACTTTAATAATGGACTGATATTTTTTTTGCTTTAAGCAGCATTTTACCTTGGACCGGCCTTGTAGTAGAACTCTGGTAACATAGATATGCATGTTCTCCGAATTCTTGTTTGGACGGATTAACGTTTTATGTACAATAAAATTCACTTATATAGCCATAACCCATAATTAAGGCATATTTCTGCTTTTTATCTATCTATATTACCACCTTCTCCATCTTCTTCTTATTTACTCTAACATAATGAATAAATTTTACAGTGTTTACATCGCTAAACAAGTTCTAGGTGATGTGATGTGCATATAAACAAAATATGCTTATGTTTTGCTTATGTTTTGCATAATAATGTTATGTATGCATCTATATATTGATAATTTATTATTATCTAAAAGATAGGTTTTAAATCATGCTAATTTTTTCTTATTTCTATAAGGATTGCACTTTTTTCTTAGCTTCGTTTGTTGAAGTAATAGAGTTTTAATATTCTACTTTATCATCTTTCAAGTATTTAAATGTGACTAGTTTATAACTCAGACATTTACCATTACATGAATTATTACAGAAAGAGCATTTATGTACTTATGCAAACATATGTGTGCATTTTTTGTATCAAAGCACATGCAACTAATGTGGTTGTATTTAAACCTGTTTCCTTATCTTATGAGAAATATTTCATTAGCGATAATTTCTCTTTCTCTCTAATCTCTTCTCTCCTCCGATCTTCACTCTTTCTTCTGATGAAAGTTGTAAGAACTAAGAGCATCGAGTATATGTCCTCCTTAGTAGCCGTTTGCAAATGCAACCGTTTGGTCTATTGTCTCTCTACTACCAGTGGATCCAATAATGTTTGTAAGTCGTCTTAAAGACATTTGTATTTTTGTGTAAATTGGACTGATATCAGAAAATAGTAATTTGTCAAATTTTCGTCACAACATCTTTTGATCCAAATAATGATCCACATAAAAAAATTTGTCGACCAATGAATGATCCACATTTCCAAACATAACTATAAGAAAAATAGAACAAATACACAAATACAAGAAAAAAACTTAAAATGTACGAACTGACGATTTAATAAAATATAGTTTCTTTTTTTTTGGAAAAGAATAAAATATAGTTTCAATGATAAATTAATAGTACAAGAATTTTCCCCAATTTCTTCAAAAGTTTTTGTACTTGTTGTCAGCCTCTCTCTTTTGTGTTTGTTGAAGAGGATTATGAAGAGGAGCCACTGGAGGAGGAATTGTAGCCGTAAGGGTTATTGCTTGCCCAATTCCATAGATCCCTACACATCTCCTCTATCCCATTCTTAGTCCTGCATTCATACCATACCAAACAAAACAAAAAACTTCCTAAATACCATATAATTTAATCGAAATGTTGATGCATTGATTTTATGTTTGTCATTCGTATATTTACAAAATGAAATGAGCTTACTTACAATTTAGTTCCCGTTCTTTTTTTTTTCTTTTTTTTTTAATTTAGAATTTAGAAAAGAAAAATGACTCAATAACAGAAAAACGAAAAAAATAATAAGAGTGAAAAATAAAAGCATAGTTAGTAAGCGCCTCCCTCAGACCTAAACGTCACTGTCCCCAGTGGCATTCAAGTCCAAAGTAAGCAAGAAAAATATATTCAAAATTCAAAACTAAAAGATTGAGTAAAAAAAACATACTAGTGGGTTGCCTTTCACTAAGCGCTTGTTTAGAGTCAATAACTTGACTTGGCGGAGTTCAGAACTTGGATCGAGTGATAGAAGACTTGTTACTTGGCGGATTGCAATCTTGCCTTCCAAGGGGGTGTGTAAACAGATCGGCTCCGTGCAGCATCATTTGTCGATCGATACTCTTTCTGTTATCTGCAAGATCAGCAGAAGAAACAAGCTCTCGAGAATCTCGATTCTTGTTTACATGTGAAGCACATTTCGAAGAGTCTAAAGAAATAATCAAAGTAACAGTTGGATAAGAGATAGAGGAGTACCTATCACAGGGAACTAAAGCAGTTGTGGGCTGTGGAAGAGGTGCAGAAGCATCTGTCTGTGAAGCGCGATGGTATCGATCGACATGGGGTGTGGTGTCGATCGACATTGTCTCTCTGTAATGCTCATCTGTGGGCTGAGCTGTAGCAGCCTCTATAGTTGGCGTTGGAGTTGAAATCTGAGCAGCCTTAGAGGTGTGTCTTTGTTTGTTGCAATGCTACTGACAAGCAATTTATATTCCGAACCATCCATGCCAAACTCCATCTCCACATCGCATATATTGAGAGATATCCTTCCCTTCTTCACATCAATCCTAGCACCAGCTGTAGCTAGTGAAGCTCTACCAAGGATAAGAGAATCCTTGGGTTCTTCATCATATGCCAGGACCACGAAATCAGAAATCCCTACTCTCTTGGACTTGCCCTTCTTGACCTTCTTCAATATGATGGAACTGATATCTCTGGTGAGAAGATTGGCTACCTCGGAGTTGATTCCATTCTTGACCAAGGGCTTGACATATCTCATAAGTTGAGCAGATGAGTTCTCTAAAGCATCTTTAATAATGGTGGTCAAGATCTTCTCCATTATTCTTTTGCATTTTGCATCATGAATCTCGTGCTTAGAATGACGCTTTCTCAGATATGGAACCTTAGGAGCATAAACAGACTCGAGCTGCATAGGGATATGAACCTCATAAGGTGCAGTGCGTACCAATTGTTGATCGACGCTTCGAGTGTGTCGATCGACACGATGTTCATGACTTGTTTCTGTAGATGGATGACCATACAGTGTCGATCAAAACTAGTATGTGTCAATTGACACTAGTTCTGCAGCTGTGAGCTCCAACTCATCCTCTGTGTCGAGCTCCTCCCATACATTGTCTTCATCTCTGACCAAGATAGCATTGCTGCTCTTCCTAGGATTAATATCTGGATTGCCAAGAAGAAAACCATCTTGTCTTTTGATGGACTGAGCAGTTTGAGCTACTTGAACATCTAGCTTCTTCATGTGAGAGCTTAGATTGTCGATCTTCCCGTTAAGATCAGTGTAGATAGCATCAAACTTCCCATTGAACTCCACAACCAACTTGGATTGTCCCTCAAGAATCTTCTCAAGCATAGATTCCATCTTACTCTCTGTAGTGGGTGAAGGATGGGGTTTGGTGAGAAGAATTACCATAAGTCCTAGTGAAGTTGCTCTGAGGATAGGTCTTCTGGAAGGAAGGTTTTAGGGTGAAACTTGAAGAACTCTGGTTCCCGGTAAACCTGTTGCCACTAAAGTTGCCCTGTTGCAGACCAAACTTCTTGTAACCTTGTCCATCTATATAGAAGACTCTTTCTTATGTCTCTAGATCGGGCTCAATGGTCTCTGCTTCAGCAACAAAGTGCACATGCTTCTTCCATGTAAGCAAGTTGTGAAATGAATCTAACTTAGCATGTACTCCAGCCATCTGATTTCCCGATAAAGCTCCTGTAATCTTCTTCCTCTTGAAGTCAGCATTCTTGGTACTGATGTTGCAAGCAACAGTCTCAATCAAGGTTGTAGCATCTGTCGCTAAATCGAGAGCCATATGATATCTCCAATCAACTCCCCTGAAGAAGCTACCTAGAATTTGTACCTCATTGAAGCCGTGATGCAGGAAGTCACGTTGATACTCTTTATAACAAACCCTGGTTGCCTTGAAAGCTTCTGTCGGACCCTGAGTGAAGGTAGACAGTTTGTTTCATAGCTCCTCAGACTTGGCATCATCATAGAAGTTGTTCAGGAAGGCTATCTTGATGCTTCTCTAGGTCGTGAGTGAACCAACCTTCAATTGGTTCAACCAAGAAGCATCTTCCCCAGCAAGTGAGTAAGGGAAAAGCTTGCACAACAAGTAGTCTTCAAAGACTCTATTAGCCTTAATGCTAAATACGAGGTCCCCAAAACGCTCGATATGGTCCATTGGTTGTTCGTGAGAGAAGCCATGGAAAGGATGCTGGCCTACTAGTGCGAAGTAGTCGGACTTCAGCTCATAGTCGTTCCTCTGGAAGGGTGTGGGTACGATCGCTGATCGATTAGCATAGAACGAGTCGGGCCTGTTGAAATTCTCAAGAGTACAATACTGCTTGGCAATTGGTAGATTAGTTGCAGCATGGATCTGTGGTTGGTGTCGCTCGACACCGAGCTCTCCCTCGTTCTGAACCCGCGTGTGTCGCTCGACATCTCTAAACTAAACCAAATGGTGATCCCCAAGAATTTTGGCAATAACGCCAAATTTGATATAGGTCAAACTGCCTTAAGTGTACTCTCTCAAACAAGAGATCGTCGTTCGTACTTAATGGTCGAATTCCATAAAGCTTTTTTGTTCACACAATAGGCCTAAGTGTCAAGATTAAGCTAGATGATAATAGGACGAAAGTAAAAAGAAAGCAAGTAAGCAAATAACAGATTGATTGGTTGTAAAACAAAATTATAAATACGTTAGGTCTAGGGTATTCTCAGGAAATAGATGATAGTAGATTTAGAAATAGCTAGGATGTGATCGAACTGTTCTTGAACTCAAACATTAATTATAGAATAACCGGTCATGTCTCGTGCTACTCACAATGCCTAAAGCTAAAGATCCCCAGTGATGTGCCGGTAAATCGCTAATTTAAGACATATGTGCCAGTGAAAATTTAAGACAGGCTGATTCTTATTGCACACTTATAAACGTTGGCTCATCAAATAGTAGTTCTTGTAATAGATACCTATGATGGGTATACCTATTGTTTAAGATCAAGGTCTAGTTAGCTACTCTAGAACCAACATTAAGAACAAGTAAAAATGAAGAATCCTACACATAACATAGCAAGTGGGCACTCTGGTAAATCATCTAAATCCCTAATGAGAAACCCTAACCCAAGCGAGCAAACTACTCAGACATTCCTTTAGCATTCTACTAAAGCTTAATCATTTTTTGAGAGATCCCCTGTTACTGAAGCCTATTCTGTAAGGGACCATCTTTGTCTCTTGACCTTTTACCTTAGCCAAATGAGTTCATTGATGATGCATTGCTTGATTCACGTTCCAGAACTAATGAATGTTAAAGGGATTGGTAGATTTGAAAACATGTGTAGGTCGAGCATATGAGTCGGATTGATTGATAATGAGGCATGGCTAACGTTTTTAAGTAGAATTCGATCTTGCAGCTTAGAACTTTCAACTTAAACATTGATTTCATCTGGTTATCTGGTGCTTTGGCTCTGAGTCCCCGCTTTCAAACCTCACCTCCAGCTTGTTCTTGATTGTTTGCTTGAGGGCAAGCAAAGACTAAGTTTGGGGGAGTTGATAAGTGTGTATTTTGAATGTTTTGAGCATCCATTTGTCATCACTTTAGCATAATATCATCACTTTTTTATACCATTTCACATCATTTGTCATCACTTTGCATGTTTAGGATAGTTTTGCATGCATGTTACATATTTGTGTTGTTTTCAGGTGATTTGGAGCTGTCGACGAGCTAACTGGAAGAAGCGGACCTGATCATGACAAACCACTCGACCCAGAGGTCGAGTAGGAGCTTCAAGATCTCAAGAGACCACTCGACCCCCAGGTCGAGTAGAAGACATCACCAATTCACCTCACCACTCGACCACCAGGTCGAGTGTCTTCATCTCCATCTCCTGACCACCACTCAATCACATCACTCGACCCCGAGGTCGAGTGTCTTCATCCCATTGCCAGACCACTACTCGACCTCATCACTCCACCTGGAAGTCGAGTATCACCATCAACACCACTCGACTACATACTCGATGACAAGCTTCAGAGCCTTCTTCATTCCGCACTCAACAAGACACTCGAGCACAAGGAAGAAAAGAAGACTCCAGCTATTCACTCGACCTCCCACTCGACCACATGGGTCGAGTACAGTTCTTAATCCGTCCCAATACTTCGTCGTTTTAAGTATTAGGGTTTCGGAATATTTGGCTATAAGTAGCATGTACTTCACATTTTCGCAGACAAGAAGTTTTTATCTAGTTTTATTCCGCAGACCTTGTGTTCTAGACATTTTAACAGTCCTAAGTATTAGTGCTCTGCAAAGAGCTGTGTTGGTCGAGTGTTTCACTGTTTCTGTTTGATTTTCTGTTTTCTGCATGTTCACTTAGGACTGTTAGAACACACCAAAACCTGTTATTGCTTGGCTTGACTTAGTGACTTCTGATCACATCTTGATTGTTAGCATCACACCCATTTGGATTGACAACCTAAAATACTACAACGACATGATTGGTGTTTTAGGATAATTGACTAAAAACCTATTATCAACTGCTACTGTGATAATTTCCAAAATCGTCTTGAGAAGGTTGGGGTCAGCTGAGGAAGAGCGATTCCAATGGCCGCCAGGAACCGAACTAAGGCTTCAGGAAGCGAGAGAGTCAATCTCTATCCTTTAAAGTAAATCTCGTAAACGCAAAAGTATCGCGGACGATGATTCTTCGACGATTCAATGGGAAATGGGGTCATTGACTCTACCATAACTTCAGCTAGAATGCGACATAGATCCCTAGCCAATTAAGAGACTGGAGGGTACAAGTGGTCCTATAGTGGAGACTCGCAATATCGTTCGGGTGAGTGCATAAGTCGACCCATGAACGACCCTCGTCATCGGAGGGGGAATTGGGTCTTTCGGAAGGAGATGAAGGATTCATGGTTTCAGAAGATGAGGATGAAAGGTATTTAAGATTCCTTTAATCAAAAAGACAAGAGAGTAAAGTAAAAATAAAACAAGATAGAAGAAGAAAATTTATCCCTCACGCGAAATTGTGGTGATTAGCAAAACCGCCTCGGGAGTCGTGGAGAAAGTGGAAAGGTTTTCCCCATTTGAATAGTGAATAAATGAAATGCGGTCATAATGTTAAAGGTGTCATGTAAATGATTATGGATATTTCCAAAATTAAGGAAGTGATAAATCAATGGCGGAAAATCAGAGATCATGTCGCGCAATCTTCGTCGAATAAGGAATTCGTCATTCGAGCTGGCATGACAGCTCGAAAGATTTGGGGGACTAATTGTTGGTATCGAACCCCAAACCTAACGTGAACTTAACGTTCGAGTCCAACCGAAGATTGCCTCATAGACAGAAAGACGATTTGAAGGAGAGTCAACCAAAGATTGCCTCATAAGCACAAACAACTCGACCCTTAATTTCGAGTTGAGCTAGAGGTTTTGAGTTACGCGAAGTGAAGACGTCGAAAAGGGGTAGCAGCTCAGGAGCTCATGATGGGCCGGAAATCAAATCCCAAGAAGAGGTCAAAGTAGTTCAAATTTGAACATTGGAACATTAAGTTTGAGAATCAAAACAGACATATTAAAGAAGATTAATGGTCAATAATGGTGATACCAACCATATAATATAAGGTCCCAAACTATGTAAAAGACGCATGCATTTTTCGGCAAATTCTAGCTAATACAATATAAATTCTCATTCTTTTTCTTATTAAGCAACCTTTGTTTTATCACATTTACACTCAAATTTTGTCTTTAAGTGTTTTCTTTCCCAAAAATAAATAAATCTTTTAGTGTGCGAATCTGACATCCACACTTCCCGTGCGCTTATATTGGCTTTTACAAGGTATCAATCATACATGTTGTTGAAGTTGAGGAGTTCTGGTATGTCGCTTGTACCAATGAAGACGATGACGGTGAATGACGCAACCCTCATTTTCTTAGTAGTCTCCCTCTATAGATTGGGGCTACAATATAGCTTGCAATTTTGTGGCCCGTTGTGCATCTCTTTTAAGCCAATTTATGAGGTATTTTTCCCAATCTTATTTTCAGCCTGGCCAAGGCCTGTTTCTCTCAATCTATTCGCTTTTAAATATGAATCGACATCGTTAGCGTGGTATTACTCCCAACTGATATGATTCTAGTTGAAGAAATCATCTCAGATTATATCCGAAAAACATATATTCTTAAAGAATTTCATGTTCTCTATATTGGGCTCTTTTTGTCGATGGAGAGATTGACTTTTTAATAAGTAGGTTTTTAGGCCTACTTATGTGCTGAAGTGTGAGGTTCAGTTTAATTCCCCTTAAACACTAACATATCGATGCAGCTATAGGGGGTGTCAATCAAGTCCATTGTTATTGCTAGCAATCAAGATGTGTACAGAAGCAACTAAGTCAAGCCAGATTATAATGATGGTGGGTTTCTAGTAACAATCCTAGGTCAGGATTCAAACAGGTAAAAATAAGAACTTAAGAGCCCTACTAGATCATTGGGTCGAGTAGAACCAACAGGTGACAATATTAAGAACTAAAATGCAATCCACTCGGGATACAAATAACAAGTAAATAAAAGTGCAATCAGGGGTTGAATACAAATAAATCTAAAAAGAATAGAAATCCTAAGGACGGATTCATTGATAAGGGCAACTCTAGGGTTCATCAGGTGGCTAACAGGCGAAAGGTAGATACCCTAGACGATAGATTCAAAAACTGGGTCAATCCACTCTCGTGACAAAGACCCCCATAACTCTACAACTTCCTAATCTCAACTCTCATTGATGAAACATAGCAGAGCAAGGTTTACGCTACAATCTACCAAAGGCAATAAGTAGACTAGCCAATCTCTTGATCAAGTCTACAAATCTCTGGAATTCATAGATTAGACATCCATTTGAACGTCTTTTGGACGTCGGACGTCTATGATCGAATCTCCACATTAGCCAGCGAAAACCGCATAGGGGCCAAGCGAATCCAGAAGGGATCTAACCTAATCTTAACCACCTAACTAACCTAGAGATTACCCTAATCTACTCCATCCTCAAGAACCCTAATCATTACTCAAACAACATAACTAAGAACACAAACCCAGAAATTATTGAAATCATACCAAAATGTAGATCTAAACAAGCTAAACAACTTTACTTAAAGAACTAAATGCAAAAACGAAATAGATTAAGAGTAATTAAGTTTTGAAGATTTAAGAACACAAAGAAAAACTAAAGGATAAAAGCTAGCTCCTTTGGAAAAATCCCAAAGTGATCTATTTATACTAAAATCTTAGAAACCCTAGATTCACTAGAAGACAAGAGACTTGAGGCGGTTTGGGCGAGTGCTCGATCTTGGGGATCGAGTAAAGAGGGTGCTGCAAAGTCTACGCCTTAGTGTCTATGCTTCGAGTGATCAAATGGTCGAGTAGATGCTTCTTCCTTTCCTATCTGTATGCTCAACTGTCTGATTGAGTGGGGAATGAGGAGGATCCGAAGACGCTTTGAATGATCAACAAGTCTTGTAGAGTAGGTCGCCCTTGATCGAGTAAAGGGGTCAAGTAGAGGATCGAGTAGGAGGGGCAAGTAGATCGATCTGTTGCTTCCTCTAAGGCCGCCTTGATCGAGTAGAATCTGCTGCCTCCTCTGTGGCTGCCTGGATCGAGTAAACTGGTCGAGTAGATTGCTGCTTCCTCTGGTTCCCCTCTAGGGCAATAGAATGATTGTTTCTACTCTGGTTCCCCTCTAGGGCAATGAGTAACTACTTCTCCTCTCGTTCCCCTCTAGGGCAATGAATAACTGGTCGAGTAGCTGCTCTGCTGCTTCCCCTCTGAGGCAATGAATAATTGGTCGAGTAGCTGCTCCTCTGGTTCCCCTCTGGGGCAATAGGGTAGAGGGTCGAGTAAACTCCTTGTAAACTTATTTTGCACCTGAAAACACACCATAACATGCAATATGTATGCAAGATGACCCTAAATGCCTAAGTGTGCAAAATAAGCTAAATGTGATGCAAAATGATATGAAACAATGAGTGATCACTAAGCTAAATGATGATAAATACATGCCCAAAATGAGTAAATTACAGTGTTATCAACTCCCCCAAACTTATCTCTTGCTTGCCCTCAAGCAAACAAAAAATCTTAAGTTGAAGGAGAGGTTTGAAGGTGGGGATTCAAAACCCGTAGCATGCATATAGAACGGGTAAGCTCAATGTCCAGGTAGCTAATTATAGGTTGCAAAATGATAGACCCTTACTTAAAAATTTAGCCATACTCGTCACAAAGCAACCTAACAACCTGCCTTAATCTATTCAAGCATTCACATCAACCAATTCTTTTTAACATTCACTAAGCACGAACAATGGATCAAGCAATGCAATGGTTATGAACTCACTTGGTTTCAGGCTTAGGCTAAGAGACAAAAATGGTCCCTTTAATGATTTGGTCGAGTAACAGGGGACTCTCAAAGAAAAGATTGAGCGTCAGCAGAATGCTAAAGGTAAAAGCCAATGGACACAAACAAGAACAGACTCCCATCTACCCAATGATATAGTATGATAGTTCATAAGATGGTTCCAGTCCCATAGATGTCCTAACTCTACCCTTTTTCTCATTCTTTCTCTTTTTGGTTCAAGTTCTAAGGGGTTCTTCTTTAAAACGATTCAAGAGTCTAGTGGGTTTGGTTTTATACTTTGACAAACTTAAGGCTTTTCTTCTAATCTTAGGTCGTTTTACCCTTTTCTTTAAATCACAATGCCTAACTTCTTTGAATTCCAAACCCTTTACTAGACTAACACTTTTTGTATCCCCCTTAAGAACTCTAAACTCTTACTCTCTTTTTTTCTTTTCTTTTCATTCTCATTCTCTTTCCCATTCAATCCATACACAACCCCAATCCCAAATACAAGTCTCCACCTAGTCCTAGCTAACCCAAAAAGCGTGGGCTAGGTCTACATGAAAGACTGCTCTTGTCGGCTCATACCTGACACGTTATACCAAGCTCAATCGAAAAAGACCTCACAATCACACACAAATGATCTTTGGCTTGAAATAAGGCTAGGCTAAGGGTATGGGAAACTGCTCTAAAAATGAGAGTCAGCTACTTAGATTAACAGAGGGTGGTGAAGTGAATAAGATAATACAAGTATGTATATGGTAGCCATGAGTTCACAAACAATGCATAGACATGATAATTGCAAATTCAGTTCAGGTTCTAATAGATAGGGAATGGCATCAGATAAGCGAGTTTTGAATCAAAGAAGTATAGTCAAGTTGTAAATTCAAAGCAGGGTGCAGTCTTACTTCAGAGAAACAATCGGTTATGCAACAGAGAACTAACAACCTGGGCATTGAACTTACTTCATTGAATCAAAACATGCTTAACGGTTCGAAATCATCATTATCCCCTATGCAAATGAGAAATCCTAAATGCAAGTACTCTATATACAATCCTAAAATGCAATGCAATCTACATGACACTCTGTTTTGGTGAAATCATTTTCATAAATGTTTTTAAATTTTTATGGTTTTTTATGCCTTAGATGATGCAAAATTTGAAATAAGAAAAGAGAACATAAAGTCAAATATTTCTTGAACCCTCCCCCACACTTAAATTACACAGTCCCTTGTGTATTAAAAATCTGAGAGAGAATTCAAGACTAAAACAAACAACAAACAAAGAAAAATAAAAGATAACGGTATATACAATGGGGGTGGTGTGTTACCTTAGTGATCTGGTGAAATAGGAGTTGACGAAGTCGTCCATACTCTCCCGTTTAGAGCTCCAAGGAATAGGTTGTGTGGGACTCGGATTAGCTGGATGCTTCGCCTTAAGTCACTCTATCGCACGGCTAAGATTCTTTGACTCGATTTATATCACTCGATCGTTGACTTCCGTGGACTATAAAACCTGAAATACTTACACAAAACATCAAAAATAACAAGGGAAAAAAGTATATACAAGAATAGACATGGGACTTCCTCCCAAGTGAGCTAGTTTAAAGTCTTTAGCTTGACTTTCATACTGTTTTTAGGCAAAGGTGATGAGAGGAGAGGAAATGAGCTCTCCTCTTGAATGATCTGCTCCGCCATACAAGGCTTGACTCTCTGCCCATTCACTTTGAGTTCAGCTTCATTTTTGCTAACCAAGGTGGTGGTTCCATCAGGGGGTATGTCTTTGATGCTGAATGGTACTTGGTTGGATTTCCCACGGAGGTCCTTAATTTGATCCTTGAGTTCTTTCACAGTTTGTGTTAGCTCCCCTATGGCTTTCTCCTTCCATTTAGATTTTATCAGAGGCTAGAGTGTTTTGCTTAACATGCAGGTCGAGTTTAGACGTTGAGCTTGAGCATTTTGTGTGAGTAGAGGATGAACTCGGCCTACTGGTCGAGTTTGATGGTCGAGCTTGAGTTGAACATGCTTCTTTTGCTGTCATAACCTCTGTTTTTGACCTAATCACACCTTTAATGACATTTGTCCATGCCACTACCTTGTGGGAGGCTAAAGACTTCTTAGAGATCAAGGTCTCACTAGGGAGATACTTAGCTTCAGCTCTCTTAGTTAAAGAAGTTTGGAGTTGATCTTCAACAACAAGCTTTTCTAGCTTTTCTCGGACACGCTCCTTGTGTATAATAAGATTGCACTCTTGGCTCTGAACTTCCATTCCTTGTACTTCTTTGATTCTCTCCATAATCAGATTTTTTAGGTAGTTGTGGGATTGTGGAATAAGCTTAAATGCATCCATAAGTGGCATTCTTAATTCGATCTCCATTAGCTGCCTATCAAAAAGTGCTTTGTACTTTTCAATTAATTCCTTCTTGAATCTTCCAGGGAAAGGCATTGTTGGTTTGTAGGGCGGCAGAGCAAATTCTTTATCCTTTGCTTCAACAGCAGCTTTTCTTTCTTCAAAAGTTGGTTTTGCTCGATCGAGTAGAGCGTCGAGTGAAGCTGAAGGCTGATCAAGTTTAGTTGGTTCATTGGTTTGGACTTCGTTTTGATGCGGATCCTCCCCTTCTTGAACTTCACTGTCCTTAGTGATCTTCTCGGTGTGTTGATGGTTTAGCAGCTTCCGTCCACTTCGAAGTGTAACAGCATAGGCATATTCTTTGGAGTTCTGAATGGCTTTTCCAGGAAATTGGCCTGGAGGCGTTGGTGCTAAAGGAGATGCAATTTGTCCTTCCATGTATCTCAGCCTAGAGTTCAATGCCTCAAACTCGATATTCAGATCATTATAAGAGGAATCAACCTTGGTTTTATCTCAGCAAGTTTCTTGTTTAAAACCATAGATCCAGTAGATTGACCTTGCAGTATTTGATGAAGGATACTCTTCATGTCTGCATCTTGTGCATTGGGAGTTGGCTTTTGTTGAGCAAAACATGGTGGTGCGTACTGCAGCTGCTGGTAGCTTCCCTGAAACTGCTGCATAGGAACAAACCATTGACATTGATTGTATGGAACAAAAGGCTTGTAATGGGTTTGTTGTTTTCTATGGTTGTTAAAAAAATTTATATGGCCTCCATGGTTCTGGATGTATCTTATCTCTTCTAACTGATTATTCCCCAAATTCTGAACATGAAACTGCTCATCCTTCCGAGCAAAGTGAGCTTGCTTCTTCTGGAGTAGAATGAACTTGTCTAATTTCTCATTCAGAGCCTGCATTTCTCTCATGTGCTTCTCATGCAAAAGGGTCTATATTGTTGTGGTATGGAAGGAAGTTCGTGACTAACTCGACCTCACCTCGAGCTCCTTGGTAGATCTCAAATTGTACCTCAAACAATAAGACAAAGAGAAGAACACATAGTCATTAACCAAAGTAAAGTTTAAAAGAACTTGATCTTAAAAGTTTCTAAGATCTGGAATGTAACAATGCAACAATGAATTGGCAACGGCGCCAAATCGATAAGTAGGTTTTTAGGCCTACTTATGTGCTGAAGTACTGTGAGGTTCAATTCAATTCCCCTTAAACACTAACATGTCAGTGCAGCTATAGGGGGTGTCAATCCAGTCCACTGTTATTGCTAGCAATCAAGATGTGTACAGAAGCAACTAAGTCAAGCCAGATTATAATGATGGTGGGTTTCTAGTAACAATCCTAGGTCACGATTCAAACAGGTAAAAATAAGAACTTAAGAGCCCAACTCGATCATTGGGTCGAGTAGAACCAATAGGTGACAATATTAAGAACTAAAATGCAATCAACAGGGGATACAAATAACAAGTAAATAAAAGTGCAATCAGGGGTGAATACAAATAAATCTAAGAAGAATAAAAGTCATAAGGATGGATTTATTGATAAGGGGCAACTGTAGGGTTCATCAGGTGGCTAACAGGCGAAAGGTAGATACCCTAGACGATAAATTCAAAAACCGGGTCAATCCACTCTCGTGACAAAGACCCCCATAACTCTACCACTTCCTAATCTCAACTCTCGTTGATAAAATACAGTGTTATCAGTTTTCCGGTGTGCTCTGTTTGATCATTATCTTTGGGTTTTCTAATTTATCCATTTCAATATGAATCTTCTAAAATTCGCCTCTACCTAGCAATTTACAAACATTTATGAACTTTCAGACTTAGATTCCACATACATAAAAAGCTTTCGAACTATTCGAGAAAGATTCTGAACTGTGGTTTAGAATTTCATACAGTCTTCTATCCTACATAGAGGGTCCAATTTCGCCCAAATCCTCCATTAGTGAGAGACATTTGGTGCAACCTTCCTCTTTTATGGAGAGAATTATTTCCCCTCCTCTTTCATGGGGAGAACCCTTCTATCAAGTTACCATTATTTGTTTTCCAACTCTTAAGTCGAGAAATCATTTGTGTATCTCACCCTTTTTACTATCTTGTGTTGTGTATTTTGTGCGGACAAGACTCAATGTTATGGATCCATTTTTATTGTCACAAGGTCAAATGAGAACGACTAATCGTCAACTTCCTAAATTGCTCGTGGATGTGTCTTCGACTAACTTTATCTCTCATGTGGCAAGACGCTTTATAGCTCATGTCTCCGAGTTCTTATTTAATCAAGTTATCTTGCTTATCTCTGTGTTGCATTGTTGAATGCTTTTCTCTTTGTTGTTCTAAACCTTGAGTTCTCTAATCGGTTGAATTACAATAAAGTATTTTTCACAATGGAACTAAAAGCATCACCAATGGTTCACATATCCAATGGGTATCTTAAAATCAAAATACTAATAGTTTATTCTATTTTGATTATATATCTAATTTTTAGTTTTTAAACATTAAATAAACCAAACAAGTGTTAAGAAGTGTTCTTGTTAAGATATACAATGTTACTTCTCACTTGAGAACCTTCTTTCCTTCTTTTTCAATCTTTTTTTTCTTCATGTTTTCATTATTTTTATAGGAAAATTGAGATACCTTCTATAAAGATATTATAATAGGCAAAAAAAATTACATGTTATTCCTAGAACCATAAAATAATAAAACTCTTAATTTTTTTTATTTTTTTTTATTTAAGCAGATTCTAATTTAATTCAATGCGCTTCGCAAAAAATAAATGGGCTGGACAATGACGACTATAGTCAAAATACAATATGGAAAAATTAGAAATTGATGCAAAAAAAAAATGAAGATCAGATCATGTTGTTTCCCGGTGGAAGAGAGTCGGAAGCACCAGTTCTGGCGGATTCAAGATCCATGGCTTTAAATTAATAAAGATAAGTTGAAAATATCGAGGGAAGAAATCGGTTTCCACCATCTACCCTTTTCAGCGAGCCACCTGACCGCTATAAATCTCCCAAAATGCTTAACCCTCAAATACATCAGCACAACCTGACAAACCAGATCTATCCCCTCTCTTCTAGACATGAGCATTTCTAACCCCAGCGAGCAAGAACCCTTCAATCCGGACTAATGGAGATAAATTGTGGCGAATCCTGAAGTTGATGGTTCAATCAATTCCTCTAAACCCGTCCTCCACGACCACTATCTAAGATCCACATGATCTACAACTAACAACCAATTGAACAACATAACCCATCTTTCTTCCCTCGACTTCTGCAGTAGCCGCAACAACCAGATGCATGGCTGAGTCGCGAGAAAACTTTGTTGCTCACTTTTCGGCGTTCTCTAAGTGGCTCGATAACATAACTTCTAGACCGCCAATATGGATCCATAGCTACTTCGAGAGGAAGAGATACCATAAAGCTACTGCCGGAGAAGAGATCCTATTCACCACTAGAATGCACAAACAAGGCCGACGAAGAAGAACATAAAGAAACTAGGGAAAGTGAGGAGAGCAAACACAAACCAGAAGAGGAAGCCAGCTGCCGGAAAAGCTCCTCTCCCTCAGATCTATTAAGGCGGCTAGGGTTTTGAAGAGAGAGGTGGGATTTTATTGTTAGCCTCTTAAAAACTCCCTCACACTTTCAAATTTATTTCCAGTTCTTTTTATATTATTTATTTTTTCTCCCAAAAATACATTCTTGTTATCCTAAAATCCATATTTAATTTAACTAGGATGACTTGGTAGCATTGGTTAGAGATTTCTTTCAAACCGGAAGTTTTGATAAAAGAATAAATGAAACAAATATTTGCTTAATTCCAAAGACGGAGAAACCACAAAGGATGGCAGGGTTTAGGCCAATAAGCCTTTGTAATGTGAGCTATAAATCATATCTAAAGTCCTTTGCTTGAGGCTTTAAAAATAATTGCCACGGTTAATTTCTGAAACACAATCGGCGTTTGTTTCAAGTAGACTAATAACGGATACCAGCGTGATAGCTCAAGAAATGTTTCATGGTCGACGTACGAATAATGCTTGTAGATTAACTTTTTGGCTATTAAGACGGACATGAGCAAAGCGTACAATAGGATCGAATGAGACTTTTTAACTGCAGTTCTTGCCCGTTTAGGCTTTAACTCTACTTGGATTTCTTGGATCATGTGGTGTGTTAGTTCGGTCTCATATCAGGTATTGCTGAATGGGCAACCAAGAGGTCTTATTGAACTTCAAAGATGATTACGTCAAGGGCATCCTCTATCACCTTATATGTTTATTTTATGTACTGAGGTTTTGATTGCTAATATTATGAAGGCAGAACAAGAGAAGAAATTTACCGGGATTAAGATAGCGAAAAGAAGTCCTTAAATCTCACATTTGCTATTTGCGGATGACAGTCTCTTTTTCTGTAAAGTAGAAACTGAGCAATGTCCAACGGTTGTGGATATTACTGGGAATTACGGGAAGACTTTGGGGCAAGAAATAAACTTTCCCCAAATCATCAATTATGTTTGGTAAAAGGGTATCAAAAAAAAAAAAAAACAACTAAAAACTCTCCTCATAATTTTTAAGGAAGAAGGAATGAGTTCATATTTGGGTATACAAGAGAGTCTAGGAGGCTCAAAGAGTTTCTTTTTTTTTTTAATTATGTTCGGTAAAAGATAAATGAACGAATTAATGGTCGGTCAACAAAGTATTTTTTCAAAGGTGGGAAAGAAACAGTGATTAAATTTGTGCTTTAGCTCTTCCAACATACGCTATGTCTTGTTTTAAACTTCCTCAAGAGTTAACCATTAAGTTAACAAGTACTATTTCAAATTATTGGTGGAGCTATAGCGGGAGAGACCGTGGTCTCCATTGGACAACATAGGAGAAAATGTTCAAGTCCAAAGAGGAAGGAGGAGTGGGTTTTCATTCTTTAGATAAATTTAATGATTCAATTTCTGAATTCCTTAGTAGTGTGAGTGCTAAAAGGTAGATATTTCAGAAATATTCATCATTACAAGCAAAAATACCATATTCCCCTTCGTTTGGATGGAAACGTATTTTTTCGACAAAACAATTGGTGGAGATGGGAGTAAGATGGTCTTTATGGTCTTGTTTTAATATATCGGTATGGAGGGATCCTTGGATACCAGATGTTAATCCATGACCCGCAAATGGAAGAGGAAAAACTCTACATCCAAATCTAATGGTTAATCAGTTAATAAATCCAGTAACAAAAGATTGACACCTTCCTATTCTACATGAGTGTATGGATCCGGAGAAGATCCAAATCATTAGGGGTTTGGCTATAAGTCATACTTATAAGTCAAATAAACTAATTTGACACTAAACGAATTCAGGAAGATATATAGTAAAATCAGATTACCGATTAGCTTTTGGTTTGTCAGATACGGTGGAGTGGGACCAAATGTTAATTCATTAAAAGCGAAAGCGTGGAAAATTAAAGCCCCACTGAAAATCAAACATTTTATATGGCAAATCGCATCGGGATCTCTTGCAATTACCACAAAGTTAGCTCATCGTGGGATACAATGTGACACTATTTGTAAGAGGTATGTGATAGTAGAAGAAACAATTAACCATACTCTTTTCGAGTGTCTTCGCTCTCGATAAATTTGGGTAATGTTTTCGACTCCTGTAATAACATGAAGTTTTCCTTTAAAATCGGAATTTTCAAATCTTAATTACCTTTTTTTGTGGTTTACCATCCGGGATGGTCCATCCCCAATAGATGAGAGGGAGGGAAGTAATTTTTTTTTTGCATGGATTTTATGGTTTATATGGAAAGATAGGAATAAAAAGGTTTTCAAAGGTTTACAATCGGAACCTTTAGATATTCTAAATACAGTAAAACCTCTATAAGTTATTAATGTCGGGACCGAAAAAATTTATTAATTTAGAGAGGTATTAATTTATCGATAAATTAATAATTATTAATTTATGGAGAGATTTTCCAAATCTTGTAATTATTACAAAAATGTGATCTAAAAGATAGTTTTTCTATACAATCAATAATTTTTCTAAAAATCATTACAAGTAGAAAATAATTATTAGGTTTAAAAACAAAAACAAAAAACTTTTTTATACGTAGTAAAATTTTTAGAATTGAATTTTACAAAGAATTAATAAAAATTAAAGAAAAACAATACTAAAGTCATATTTTACTAAGTCTTACATAATATATATTCATAAATATAAATATATATATTCATAAATTTATATAATTATTAATTTATAATATTGATGGGATCATATATTTACACAGGATTTTCAAAAAAATTATTATCTTTTTAATTTATCGATTTGTATCAATTTTTACACTAGTCCCAACTCGGGACTAGAAAAATTTATTAATTTATAGAGGTTATTAATTTATCGAGTATTAATTTTTACACTAGTCCCAACACAATCTCTTAGATGTAGGATTGATAGTTCATGGAAATTATCTTCCGACCCAACCATGGGATTAGGATGATGGTATTTTCAAGAAAATGATCAAACAGTACTCCTTGGTGTAAAGTGCCTCCGGAGTGTCATTCTCCCCTTCACTCGGAGCTGGAAGCTTTAATTTGGGGTATGAAGAATATCCTTTCAAGAAGGATCGACTGTCAAACGTTTGAATCTGATTGCATAGAGGTAGTCTCGATGGTGCAGTCTCCTGAAGAATGCCTCGCATTCTCCAATCTTCTAGATGAGTTTGGATTGCTCCGTGATCTTTTTCCTCTTTTTCGATCTCTTCTATTTCTCACTTGAGTAATACTAGGACGGATTGTTTAGCTCGTTTTTCTACATTATTATTTTTTTAAGTCTCCTATATATGTAAACTCTTCTCCTCCAGATTGGGTAACCAATGATGAAGTCATCTTTTAATTAATGTGTGGTTGATAAAATATTTTTTTAACTAGGACTCAAAACCCCCACGAAGTCACATAGGAAAATATTTCAAAAAATCTATAAAATGGAAAATATCAAACAAAAGTCATAGTGAATTAAGATATTTTTTCAAAATTTTATGTTTTAACAATAAATTAAAATACATTACAGTCACATAATTTTCTTAATATTTTCATATTCTAAATCAAAATTTGGAAAGATTTTAGAAATACAGAAATTTTATTCAACTTTAATTATAAAATTCAAATGAAGATGCCAACATTTTTCTTCTTAGATCAATAATTAGAGGAATTTCTTTAATATTAAAATCATGTTTGATGACAAAAAAAATCACCTATGTTTAGAAATAGTTTAGCAAGAAAAGAATTTTGAGCCATTTTAGAGATTATTTTTTTGGGATTTATCATGAAACAAATAATTTGTGTGAAAAAACAAAATTTGGGAACTACTTAGAAAAAAAGAAAAATATATAGAGTTGAAAAGTCACGAACATTTAAATAAACATGTATTCATACAAAAACTTGTGACGAGAATATGTAATAAAATATAATGAAAAAGCGTAACTTAAATGAGTAGATACTACTATAAAGACACAACTATAAACCAAAAAAATATGATTGTAACTGAACGAATATAAATATAAAAAATAACCTCAAATAGTTTAGGGAGATTTGCAAAACTACACTTTTTTACTACCCTTTTGCAACAATACCCTTTTATATTGTTCATTTTTAAAAATATCCTTTCCCTTTAACAAAATGACCAAATTACCCTCATCTAATAAGAACATGTAATTGGAAAGTGAAAGTTTCCCGCCAAATTTTTGGCGCCAAAAAAAAATTTCCGCCAAATTTTTTTCCCCGCCAAAAAAAAAGTTTCCCACCAAAATTATTTTTCGTAAATTTTTTTTCCTAGACACAAAAATGCTTTTAAAAATCCTTGTAAATTTTTTAAAAACTCTTTTAAAAAACCTTGTAAAGTTTTTTAAAAGCTTTAGTAGTTGGTAAAAACCCTTGTAAATCATTTTAAAACCTCTTAAAATCTTTATAAAGTCTTTAAAAACATAGGTAAATACTTTAAAACCCCTTTTTAAACATTTGTAAATCATTTTAAAACTTTTTACAATAGTTTTACAAGATTTACAATCGTTTTTTAAGCATAAGTAAGTGGCATTGAATGATTTATAAGGGATTTTAAAAGCTTATAAAAAGGTAAAACATGATTTACAATCGTTTTAAAACATAAGTAAGTGGCATAGAATGATTTACAAGGAATTTAAAAAGGGTTAGCATGGTTTACAATCGTTTTTTAGCATAAGTAAGTGGCATTGAATGATTTACAAGGGATTTTAAAAGCTTATAAAAGGGTAAAACATGATTTACAATCGTTTTTAAACCATAAGTAAGTGGCATAGAATGATTTACAAAGATTTTTAAAAAGGGTTAGCATGGTTTACAATGTTTTTTAAGTATAAGTAAGTGGTATTGGAATGATTTACAATGGATTTTAAAAGCTTATAAAAAGGTAAAACATGATTTACAATCGTTTTTAAAGCATAAGTAAGTAGCATAGAATGATTTACAAGGGATTTTAAAAGGGGTTAACATGATTTACAATCGTTTTTAAAGCATAAGTAAGTGTTAAAGAATGATTTACAAGGGATTTTAAAAAAGGTTTGCATGGTTTACAATCGTTTTTAAAAGATAAGTAAGTGGTATCGAATGATTTACAAGGATTTTCAAAGCTTATAAAAGGGTAAAACATGATTTACAAGAGTTTTTAAAGAGTTTTAAAAGGATTTACAAGGATTTTAAACCTTTGTAAATCTTTTTAAAACTCTTATAAAGTCTTTACAAGCATTTTTTAACTCTTAGAAAAAGAATTATAAGTATTTAAAACATTTACAACTCTTTTTGAATCATTTTAAAACTCTTGTAAACCTTTACAAAAGGTTTTAAACAGATTTAGAAGAGTTTTTAAATGATTTTCTTTTTCTGAAATCTTTTGTAAATCTTCTAAACCCTTTTAAAATCTCTTGTAAATCTTTTAAAATATTTTAAAACCTTTTTAAAATATTTTAAAACCCTTTTAAAATCCCTTGTAAATCTATTTCTCACCAAAAAAAAATTTACGGGAAAAATGTTTTTGAAATTTTCTTTTGGCTGGAAATTTTTTTAACGAAATTTTTTGGCGGGAAAATTTTTTCCGAAGTTTTTTGGCGGGAAAATGTTTTTGAAAAAAAATTTTGACGGGAAATTTTTTTTCGAAAATTTTTGGCGGGAAATTTTATTTTGGAATATTTTAGGCGAAAAATATTAATATTTCATTTTGTTAACCTAAATCAATTTACAAATAGGGGTAAAATGGTCATTAAAAATTTAAATAGGGTATAAATGAAAATGGTAAATAGAAAAGGGTAGAATTGAAAAGGGCATTAGAAAGAATTTTTCAATAGTTTAAAGAAGAGATAAGATAATAAGACAAGGGTAACAAAATAACCGTAAATATTTTAGCAAAAAAAATGCAATAAAAGGATATAACCACAAAATAACTATAATATTCTTTAAAAAAGTTGCATTCAATAGACATAACCGTTCAGAAGTGCAAAAGGCATTGCAATAAATTAACAAAATCTTTTAGAAAAACCCGTAAATATTTAAATAAAGAGAATATTACATTCTAGGGCACTTTTAAAAAACTATGTACGGATTTAGACACTTTGAAAAGATAAGGCACTTTGCCAAACCAAATTGTCCAATTTACCCTTTTTAACTGCAAACTCATTCTCTTTGTCATATCTTCTCAGCGCTTCTCCATCGTTTTTATTTTTCTATTTCCAAAACCAATATCAAATCTTTTACGAAAAATCAAAGTTCAAAAATGAGGGCTTTATCTTCTAATCTCCGACATATTTGCTTTGATTCCTTGCTATGATTGTTTTTGAAAAGCTAATCAAGACATGATGGCGTAGTTGGTGGTGGCGGTGGCGGAGGGAGCTTTATGCCTTATTCGTCGCTTCGTTTGGTGCCTCTCTGCTCCTAATTACTCTGGTATCTCTGATATACAAAATTAGAAAGTTCTTAATCTTATTCGACATCAGATCTATAAATTTGAAAGTATTGTTTCTGATTGATTTGATTTCCTTAGAGTAATCACTTCTAATTCAAAGTCAAGATGAAGAAATAAACGAGAGGTTGAGACACGATGAAAATCAAAGTAACTTTTGTGAGTTATGACGTTATACAATAGATGTATATTTGTTGAATTTCTATTGAATAAAAATCTGTAGTTTATGGCAATGGACACATCCTTCTATCTTATACCTATTACAAATGATTAGTATAGACGGGTTTATCCAAGTGAACTAATGGTCTTCATTGAGAGTGATAAGATCTTCGTTAAATTCTTTATAAAAGTTATATAACTGACATTGTCCTACTGATGGGATTGTTTATACACAAGTGAATAAATGGTCAAAGAAAAATGGATAATGTACTTTGGATTGGCGTTTATTGGTCATGTATAGACTTGTTTATTGGTATAAAACTACCATGTGAATCATTAGATAACCATATGGACTACATTTTTTGGACTGTCATCAATGGACAACAACTATGTCTTTGATTTGCTGTGAATGTGTTTATAGCTCGGTAAATTAGCACTTTCTTTTGTTTGCGCATTGTACAATGATACATCATATGGTCATAACTCTAACCATTTACAAGAAAATTGTAATTGATCCCTACAACTATATGGTCAACATTGAATGGTCGCTAGTGGATGGCTACTTGTAAAGGGTTAGAATATAAACGCAAAGCACCGTAGTGGACATAGTTTTTGAAATTGGTGGTTATTACTTATGCTTTTTATAGAAATTGTGTATTGTGATTCTACAACGGTGTAGACATGGTTGTATGGACTTGGGGTGATGGATATGCTTAGTAAACAAGATTCCGTATGAACACATTTGAAATGGACACATTATTATGGATTTGTAAGAATAACAAATGCAGAGAAAAGAATACGTGAAAGAAAGCATGTTAATAAGATTTTGGGTTTTAGTTGGTATGGTTTTGTCTTTATATGAAAGCATGTTTGATGGGTCTCGTTCTTTTGTGTAAGTAATGTATTGTTATTGTGGATACTGTGTTGAATAAGAAAAAGACACATGATTTGTTTTGACTAAGTTGTGATTCTTGCATCACCATGACACTCTTTTTCATTCGATAGAAAATTGATGAAAGCTCTACACATGAATCATTTGTGTTCAAGTGTTTGTCATGTTTCACCATTACTCCACATGTTAAAGTTTAATTGGACAAGTTATAATGGATACAAACTATCATTAACTAATTGGGTTTTGAAGGTTGCTATTTGAAAGCAATGTCAACATATTGTTCTTGGGGCTTGGAGACCTATAGGATTATTAGTTTATACATAATGAAATCGTGTTGGATGCTTTGATAGTTTGTGTCCATGAAAACTTGTCCAACAAGATGTGACCATGTGGAAATGATTTATTCTCATGTGCGAAGTAAAGTGCTCTTAGCTTAGAGGTTCAACGAAACATCAATTTATCAAGCTAGAATCAAATGGTACCAAACAAGCTGATCATATGGATATGAAATTCAATACTGGAATTTGCCAATCTGGTGCTCCATGGAATAGAACGGAGTAACGAGGATCTCGCATCTCCGTAACCCCGTAATATCGAGGTTACTCCGAACAATTTTTGTTCTCACGGAATCTCTTCCATGTACGCTGCCATTTCTTCTTCTTTTTCGGGAGAGAGTTTAAATTCTCAGGTGGAATTTCAAAATCCAAATTAAGTAAGTCGAGTAACGTCTCACGTTACGTTATCACCGCCTCTCTCGTCGCCTTCTTGCAACAGATCTGAAACAAAGGAGAGTAAGGAAAGAGGAACTTTCGATCTGCAACCGATCTCATCGTCTTCACAAGCACAATTTCGCAAATATGAATCAGATATTTACACAATCTAACAAAACTCTAAATTCTATTCATAGAATTGAAGAATCATCGCAAAAGCTGGATCGATTGGTTGTAAGATTGAGGGAACAAATCCTTTTCTTCTTTCACCTCTAGATGTTATTGTCTGCTACACTCAAGCTTCCGCCGTTAGTCACAAGCGCTGCCGCTCCGAAACCAATCGAATAAGCCTAATCGTCACTTAAATCTAGAGAGGCTTCTCCGTAAAGGAAAATACAGAAGCTACACGATTTTGACAAAGTCTCTCATGTTTGATTTTGCAAGGAAAGACTGAAAGATAAAGAAAGAGATAGATAGAGAAAGAAAAGAAGAAGAAGAGTCGATGAAGAAGAAAAAAAGTAGACCATGAAGAAGACGAAGAAAAAAAGTACAAATAGAGAAATAATATTCATTATACTTTTTTAAGTAATTAAATTATATATATAATCTGATAATAGTTACGACTTTCATCCAACGATCCACTCATCATATACCAACTTCCAAACGCTAAAGTATTTTCGTTTTCACTTTTAGGGGCAAATTTGTCATAAATTCGATAAAAAAGTTGAAAAAGTGTCTCATCTCTGCAAAGTGCCTCAAATGGAATAAAATTCTCTAAAAGTGCTTAAACGTGTCACATTCCCTTAAATAAAAAGATGCGATAAGAAGGAAAAAAAAACAATAAAATCTGTAAGTAGTTAAACAAAAATTTACAATAAAAAGACACAACCGTTCATAAGTAAAAATATATTACGCTAAAAAGACACAATTATAATTAAATAACCGTAAATAATTTAACAAAAAATTGCGATAAAAACATATCAATTCAGAAATGCAAAACATTACGATAAAAAGACGCAACTCAAAAAAAGATATAAGCGTAAATATTTCAATGAAAAGATGCGATAAAACAACAAAACAAACCGTAAATATTTCAACAAAAATACGTTAAAAAGATACAACCGTTCAGAACTGCTTGTAAAAAAAAAGACACAACAGTAAAAAAATATCATAAATATTTCAACGCAAAGATAGATAAAAATACACTATCGAAAAAATAACCATAATTATTTTAACGAAAATTAAGATTAAAAGATACAAACATTCATAAGTGTTTGAGAGAAAAAAACATAATCGTAAAAAATAATTATAAATATTTCAACAAAAATACGTTAAAAAGATATAACCGTACAGAACTGCTTGTAAAAAAAAGATACAACCATAAAAAATTTCATAAATATTTTGACGCAAAGATAGATAGAAAATACTGTCAAAAGATTAACCGTAATTATTTTAACGAAAAGCAAAATTAAAAGATACAACCATTCAGAAGTGTTTAAGAAAAGTAAAAACAATTGCAAAAAATAACTACAAATTTTTTTTAAAAAAATACGATAAAACACCAACAAAAATTATTATTATTATTAGATTACTATTTAGAAATATATTAACAAAAGTAAAATACAATAATAAAAAGAATAAATATGATTACATCGATCATGCACTATTAAAATTAAAATATATTTTATAAATAGAAAAGTTATTGGGTTTCGACTAATATATTTAATCTTTTTTTAGTTAACTTGACTAGAAAGGATTCGTGTATTTAACTATTACTAGATGAACAAAGTTTCATGTTTCACTATTATAATTTCATCGATTTATATCAACCGACCTTGCAAATTCATCTTTCTAGACTTTTCTTCCTTTGTTGTCTGATTTTTTTCTTTTATACAATAAATAAAAGACTAACAAAAAATAAAAATAAAATAATTGGACACGAAACGATGAGTTTGCCCTAAAAGGATGAACCACAATCACGCGTCTTCTCATTTCTAGTTTCTCAGCCTCCTCCTCCTTCTCTTCCTTCTTATATATAAATATATCCACAAAATCATCTCTTTTGCTTCGCTGTTTCTCTCATTATTCCATCTCTCTTATCGCCGCTACAAACGTTTCTTCTTCAACCTCGTTCAGAGATTATCCTCCCTTCTTTTCTCATCTTACAAGGTAAAGCTTCTTCCTTTTTAATTGATTCTTTGATCCGATTTGTAAATTTAGTTTCTTTATCGATTTTATGGATTGCCCACATGATTATTTCTTAGATTTGATTGGTTTTGAATAAAAAAGAGATGATTTGATTCGTTTATGCTGAATTAGGTTTTCAGATTGTAAATATTGAAACTTTTCTCTGTTCTCTTATGGGTTCTTGATTCTTTTCAAGATTTAGGATTATTGTTGTTAGATCTTTTGAATTAGTGAATCTTGTGTATTGAAAAGGTCAAGTCTTTGTTTCTCTTAAGCAGAGAATGAAACAATAACTTTGAATATGTCTTTTTAATACAGGAAGTTGGGCAGTTAAAGCTGCTGGGATCACCAGTTTTGTCAAAAGTGGAGTGTGAAGAATCTTTTATGTCTGAACAGGCTTCTCTCTTTCAATCATCTATCCGGCTTTTAGGAGAGTACTGTCCTATATCTAGGAAAAAGTCCACTCATAAAGTTGGTGGTTTGCGTTTTGAGGAGGACATCACGAGCTGTATTGGATTTCAGTTTATGCAACTGAGTGATTATCACTGCCTCTTCTGACATCCCTTGTTTGTTTACGTTTGTTGAATCAAGATGGCTTTGCAAAACATTGGTGCCTCCAACCGCGATGATGCCTTTTATAGGTATAAGATGCCGAGGATGATGACCAAGATTGAAGGTAGAGGTAACGGTATCAAGACTAATGTGGTTAACATGGTTGAGATTGCTAAGGCCTTGGGGAGACCTGCTGCTTATACTACTAAGTATTTTGGTTGTGAGCTTGGTGCACAGTCTAAGTTTGATGAGAAGAATGGGACCTCGCTTGTGAATGGGGCTCATGACACTTCCAAACTTGCAGGATTATTGGAGAACTTTATTAAGAAGTATGTTCAGTGTTATGGATGTGGGAATCCTGAAACTGAGATACTTATCACTAAGACGCAGATGCTTCAGCTGAAATGTGCGGCTTGTGGGTTTCTCTCGGATGTTGATATGAGGGACAAGCTAACGTCGTTTATTTTGAAGAATCCTCCAGAGCAGAAGAAGTCGTCTAAGGACAAGAAGTCGATGAGGAGAGCTGAGAAGGAAAGACTCAGAGAAGGTGAAGCAGCTGATGAAGAGATGAGGAAGCTCAAGAAGGAGGCTGCTAGTAAGAAGAAAGCAGCGACCACGGGTACTTCGAAAGACAAAGTGTCGAAGAAGAAAGATCATTCTCCACCTCGAAGCCTGTCTGATGAAAATGACCAAGCAGACAGTGAAGAAGATGATGACGATGTCCAGTGGCAAACAGATACTTCCAGGGAGGCTGCTGAGAAACGTATGAAAGAACAGCTCAGCGCGGTAACAGCTGAAATGGTGATGCTGTCTACAGTTGAAGAAAAAAAGCCAGTAGCTGAGGTGAAGAAGGCACCAGAACAAGTGCATGAGAATGGCAATAGCAAGATCCCTGAAAATGCTCATGAAAAGCTTGTGAATGAGATAAAGGAGCTTCTGAGCAGTGGTTCATCTCCTACCCAACTCAAAACAGCCCTAGCTTCAAACTCAGCAAACCCCCAGGAGAAAATGGACGCCTTATTCTCTGCCCTCTTTGGAGGCACAGGCAAGGGATTCGCAAAAGAGGTGATCAAGAAGAAGAAATATCTCTTGGCCTTGATGATGATGCAAGAAGAAGCAGGAGCTCCTGCGCAGATGGGTTTGCTTAATGGAATTGAATCCTTTTGCATGAAGGCAAGCGCAGAGGCTGCCAAAGAAGTTGCTCTTGTTATCAAAGGTCTTTACGATGAAGACATTTTGGATGAGGATGTGATTGTTGAATGGTACAATAAAGGTGTCAAAAGCTCCCCGGTTTTGAAGAACGTGACTCCGTTCATCGAGTGGCTCCAGAATGCTGAGTCTGAGTCCGAGGAAGAGTGATGCTGTGTTTCTTTTTCTTTGTGTGGTTCAAAATTTGGTCTGCGTCTTGTGTGTGTCTTTCTGTCTGGTTCAGTGTGCGTCTTGAATAAGGTAAGAGGACACTGGCAAAGGTTACTTCTACTTGTTAAGTAACACTAGTCACTGGTCTCTCTGTTGATGGTTTGTTTATGTTTTGTCCCTTTGTATTTGTCATGACTTAGACAACTTATGTTGTATAAGTTGTATGCTTTGGTTTTATGGTTACTACTTTTCTTAGAACTACTGTGACGATTCCTTTGTGTTTAATTCGATTAAACATATTAGGTATTGTTGAGGGTTACCAAAACAGATCTTTGTTTCAAGTTGATCCAGGGTTCTGTTTGAAAGTCTCTAACATATGAGGATCTGGATCGACAATTTCACGATCTTGTTTCTTTCTTCGACTACGATCTCTGATTTAAACTGTAAATTTTGGCTATATCTCTCGATTGATCGCCATAACTTAGGCCTAAACTTTAATACTACTTGTTGAAGTGTACATTACCTGTCGATCACACCAAAAGAAGAACAAACACAAAGAAACTAGACACTCGAAAATCGTCGATGGTCTGTAATTCCGTAGGTGCAGCTGAGGCAGGTACCAAGAGTCAAGAAATAACTTCTTTGTTTTGTTTGAATAATAAGTATGTCATGGCTTTATTCTCAGCAAGCAATCCACTAGATTCTTTAGAGTTACAACTGATAATTTTATAAGAGGTTGCAAAGTGACTCAAAACCAAATTCTTGATGTTTTAACTGAAAATTATATATTTAGAACAAAAATAATATATATTGGATTCAAATTTATAAGAAAATGAATTGTACTAGATTAACTAAAACTTCTGAAAGATTTAAGTAAAACTTACTCTCTAAAACACAGCATGAAAAAATAATGGGTCGTAAATACATCAAATTTGCTGGATGTCAAAATATACATTTTATCAAATTTGCTGGACACAAAATCTTGATACTAAAGCGAAAAACTCAATGAAAAATTTATAGAAATATTTTTTTAGTAATATTTTGTCGACTAAAATTGGACAAGAAAAATAGATTTTTAAGAATTTTTTTATAAAAAAAAACAGAAAATAAATTTGAATTATGATTGTAATTTTGACTAAAAAAATCTGCATTAATCAAACTAGGGAGAAGACCTGCGCTTTTGAGGGGTTGTTTGCTTTTGTAGATTGCTGATTCTATGTACATTTGTTCGTATTGTTTAGGGTATATTTTGAATCTTGTTCTATAAATTCTAAACATTTTTTTTGTTATTCCTTTGTGTGTTGTTAATTTTATCATATGTTACTTCTTTTTTTTTGTTTAATTTTAATCATATGTTACTTATATTTCAATGAATGTTTTTGGTTTAGCTTGGACTTATAAGTTGAAACTTAGTGCGAGCAGATATAAATTAAAGGGAACCCATTTGTTACTTTTTTATCATTTTTTCTGAATTTGTATTCTTTCCTGTCATAATTTAAATGTGATTAGATCAACCATTTATTTGTTTTGTGTAACAAGCTTGAGCTGTGTACTATTTGTTAGGGTCGTTTTACCTTTAACTACTTTGTACTAGGTCATTACCCCTTTGATACACAGGGGTTTGTATCTATCAATTGTTTAACTATAGTTTTGGGTTTAGTAATCATTTTAGTAGCTATATATTGACATACGGTAATGCAAAAGTACAATAATTTTCATTTTTGATTCTTTTTAACGTAACTTTTGTTTAATTTATATTCTTTAAATCATATATGTTGTTTAAGAATTTGTTTTAATAAGAAAGGAAAATCTTTAGGAACCATTTGCTATAATATTAGAATATGATGTATTATAAAGTTTTAATTACTAAATATTTTTAAATTACTTTTGAGCAAAATTTGTATTTCAAATACACCATTGAGATAACTATAACTTTAATTTAAAATATAAATTGATTAACAATTGTCATTAATTTTTATATTATAGTTTCTACTTATTTTTATTAATTAGCTTCTATTGATACTAAGTTAGTCTTTGAAGGCACATCGTATTAGTTTTACTTCTTCATTGTTGTTTTTGTATAATGATAAAGATAACTTGTTGACCAAAACAATGATATTTTAAAAGTGTAGAAACTTTTATGCTATCGTTAAAACACAAAGTTCCAAACATGATAAAAGATAAATTTTACCCAACAAAAAAAATAAATCTAAGATCTTTTGTAATTCATTAAGTGATATAATGATATTTCTTGTGTTCGAACGACTTTAAAAACATAGATTTTTTTTAAAAAAATATTTGGAAATTCAGGCGCAAAGGCCTTATATTTTCTAGAGGCGGGATCTACACCAGGTTAAATTCATCTCTTTTAGAGAAGAGATCCCTTCCAACGTGACTCGAACCCAGCACCTCCACCTAAAAGATTTACCAGTGGGCCAACAACATGTTGGTGAGAACATAGATTTTCTCAGCTTACCAAAGTTGAACCAATTTACTTTTAGTTTTTAACAACAATCGTCGACATATTTGTTTATATTATAAGAAATCATCAAACACAGAGTATTTTGTAAAAATTCTACCATACAATTTCGCCTTCTTAACTCATAAATGGTATTTTACTTTCATGTCAAGTTTAATATTCCAACAACAAAATTTCTATTTTTCTTGGTTCAGTTTATTGTTTGTTTTTCTCTTTTATAAATAATTTATTTAAAAAATGAATCAAATCAAGCCAAAACAAATTAAACCTTATTAGAACGGATACTAGGAAGACTTAGAGTTTTATATTTATATGAAGAAAAACACTCAAGTTTTGGCAGATCCATTTTAAAACCCCCAACTAAATTATTAATAGATAAACCCTCCATTTAAGAGATTCTAATCAAAAATCCTCTCAAGTAATAGTCGGTCCATTTAAAAACTGCCAACTAAATTTTTAACAAAAATAAGCCTTAAATAAAAAAAATTAATTAAAAGAACCCTTCATTTATAGTTTCACCTAAATATATCTTGTTTAATCGATATTTTGCGTTAATGCTTGTTAAAAAACGTTAAAATAAATAATGATATTTTTAAGAAACGATACTAATTTCTAAAAATCGCTATTTTTAATCTAAAAATTTTAAAATCGTGTAAAATAGAAACCTCCATCCGTTTCATGCTTATATTTTATTTCAGATTTGTTTAGTTACTATAATTATACATGATTTTGTTTTCCATTGTTTTATAGCATATGATGCAATATCTTAGTTATATTGATTTTGTTTTTCATTGTTTTAAATTGTTTCATCGTATCCAAAATATTTTGAGGCTAATAATTGAACACAAATTTGAAGAGACCAGAAAATCTAATTTAGCAATTTCAGAATTTGCGTTTCGAACCTGAAAACAAAATGAAGAAATGGTATCTTGTTGGGTGCATATGGTGTAGATCTAATCTTTTGTAACCATAGTATTAAACCTTGCATAAGATGAGTCAACAAGAAGAAGTAAAACCAAAAAAACAAGTCAATGAAAAGTTTTTATCGATGTATGCAACCTATTTTTTTTGTATTATATGTTTTGGAATTTATATGAAATTTATATACGCTGAAAATATCTTCAAAATTAAATGCTTACAGATGTACCATAATTAAATGATTTAATTTATTAATATATAAAACTGTTCAATGTTTTTTTTTTGATAATTTGAATATTTTTTTTAGGTAAGAAAAATATTTGATTTTGATTTCATTTGTGTAACGCCCAAACAATCCTTACTAGTGGGCCTCACGTCCTCTCTCTGGCCTATGGGTCCACCTTTGTTCGACAGTCAGTACACCACATTTAGAGGTTTTAAAGACTTGTTGCTCACCTTACAAATAACCACATGACCTTTTTCCATGCTTTTTCCTCACTCGCATAGTTTGTCGCCCATCCTGAAACTTATCTAGCCTAAGCATGCTTAACTTTGGAGTTCTCTCAGGATGTTTGACCGAAAATGATACTTGCATTTTTGTGACATAGGTAGCCAAATCAATTCTTTTACACCTCTCCGCATGCGCCACCATATTCTTGAAATCGGGATGTTACAATTCACCCCCACTAACAGATCACAGCGTCCTCGTTGCGCACCAAGACCATAAGCCCCAACGGTGTGAGCCCTGTTGACTCCGCACTCGTATGGGTTTGGATCTACTACCACTTGTAACGCCCTCACCGCCCCTACCAGTGGGCCCACAACTTCTCTCGTGCGCTTGGGTCCACCCTTGTTTGTCGGTCAGTGGGCCACGTCCATGAGGCTTTAAAGACTTGTTACCGACCCTACAAATCACCATATGACCTTTCTCCATGCTTTGTCCTCACTCGCATGGTTCCACCAATTAGTTCCCGGAAGGTTACCTATCTTGAAACTATTATAGCCCAAGCACGCTTAATTGTGGAGTTTTTTCAAGACGTGTGACCGAAAATATAAGTGCACTTTGGTGACATAGGTGGTCAATTCAGTTATTTTAAACCTCTCTGCATGCACCTTCATATGCCTGAAACAAGGATGTTACAATTTGATTTAACAGCAATATGATACTGCATATGATACTGAAATACATGTTGTTACTATTTGACTGAGATCCAAGAGCATCTTTTTTAATGGGTTTAGAAGAATTATAATAAATCAAAACAACTAATTATGTAAAGAGTCGAGCTCTCTTTAGATGGAGCTGTAGGAATTTGAGCTCTCTTTAGATGGAGCTTTAGGAATTTGAGCTCTCTTCAGATGGAGCTTTAGGAATTTGAGCTCTCTTCAGATGGAGCTTTAGGAATTTGAGCTCTCTTCAGATGAAGCTTTAGGAATTTGGGCTCTTTTTAGATGGAGCTTTAGGAATTTGAGCTCTCTTTAGATGGAGCTTTAGGAATTTGAGAGAGTTATGTGTCAAACCGTTCATTGGGTGATAATTGTAACAAAAAAAAAATGTAGCTTTAAATGAAAGATTCGTAAACAGAGGGAGTGGAGAAATGTTTTATATTTTTATATTTTTATGTATTAAAAAAAGATAATGCCAACAATCATACTAATATTATTATTATAAATAAGTCACATTTTGCATGTTTTTTTTTTTAACTTAGGTTGTATATACTTCGGTTAGATAGTTTCTAACTAGTTAAAAATTATGAAGATTTGTGTTGAAATTGTGGAAATAGTTGTTCTTTTTTTAGCACCAATTTCAATAAAAGAAGTAGGGGAATTAGCAAGCTGTAAGAAATGTAATTAATTGATGAAAGTTTCCTTGCATTTTGAACAATTAACGTTAAAATTTAGGTAACAAAGATAATTATTTTTATCTAAAAATGACAGAGAAAGAGAGAAACTCGGTTGACACCATAAGATAAACTTGGATTATCAAATATGGAAAAAAAGTGAGAAAAAGTTATGACATGAAATTTTTATGACAACGTTTAGTTCATATATATGTAACTCAACTTGATGACGAGGTGTCTGGTATTACTGTCATGAGGTTCAATGGTGGGACATAGATTTAAACAACTTCTTCAACAAGTTAAAGAATATTTCTTTTAAAGTTTTAGATCTGACCAAATATGTGGAGACAATAAAAAAAATCCAATGAGCATGGAATAATCTGAATTTGGGTAGAGTATTCGGGAGATGAGAACTAAGGGATCAAATTTTGAGTTCAGATGATGAAATGAACTAAGTCGTTTTGGTAGTTAGTTCATAGGCTTATTGAACTATGTTTGGTTAAGGTTAGTAACTTTAAATTTATTGCTCTGTTTTTAATCACATAATAACGAATAATATAGAGAAGATGAGGAAGAAAGTGAGAAAGATAACGTGGAAGATGAAGATGAAGACTATAACGAAGAAGCGAACGGTGAAAGTAATGATGACAACGGCCAAAAGAAATTTGATAACTAATATGACATGAAGGAATATAAAACGTAATAAACAATCAATGTGAAGAGAAATACGAAAACATAGGTGTTGACAGCCAATTGAATATGAGAAAATAAAATGGATTTATGATTCTTAAACACTATTGATTTTTATAATTTTTAACATGGTATATTTGAAAAGAAACTTTTACTTTAATTTAAAAACCATAATCAATTGTATGTATTTTTTATCAAAATATATCAAACATACCCTCATGTAGCGTGGGTTCAAAATCTAATAATGTATTTAGAATAGATATAGTTTTAGGAATTTGAGAGAGTTACATGTCAACCGTTGATTAGGTGATGATTGTAAAAACAAATACACGCTTGTAGACTTTTCTCTTTGTCGATTATTGTTCTAGTGATAAAACATGAGATTTCTCTGATGATTCTGTTGATTAAGAGTAAAATTAAGTGTGAAAATGTTGTGACTGAGTGTTGGTTCCGCCAGATTCTTCATGTACTAAATTCATTTGATTTCTTTTGCAATTGGGAATAATGTGAAGGTTCAACGATTGGCAATGGAGGTTTGACAGTTACCTTCGCTGAAGCAGATAACGATCATGAATGGTGTTTCTTGTGGTATGTAAAGATTATGAAATTATAATTCTACTCAAATAGTTTCTTAGGTATTGTTTTCTATGTGTGTGTGTGCTCATCAAGACTCTCTTCGTTTTTGGTTGTTTTGAGCTAACCTACAAACCCTTGATGTTCATACACACTATTTCGGTCAAAGGAGGTTTCAATGTTGTATGGAACTAAAAACTGTTTATGATTGTTCACTGACCTTTATGTATGTGACAAAAGCTAACATGGCTACTACCGTGGCTAACTTGACAAATAATATGGAGTAAGTTTCTAAGACCCTTGAAGTGAGTTTTTATATGCTTTATCTATGGTGTTTTTGGTGATATATTTAGTTCTAGAGTTAAATCTGGATCTTAACTCGTTTCATTATCAGGTTGTGAAAAGACATTTAACTGACAATCCTAACCGGAGTGTCGATGATAAGGTAGAAAATCAAATTGATCTCTCTAAGGAAATTAATAGCGAGGTATGAATTATGATGTTGTTTACCTTTACATTAGTTCCTATGATTAGAATGATTGGCTTTCATGTTACGCATCTGTAGTGTGTTGCAGAATTTTTGACAATATGATGTGCTTGTGGTTATGCTACATAGGTCATTTCTGCTCATGAGAATATCAACTCACACGAGATAGATTTGGAATCATTGCATAATTTGATTACTAGACTAGTGAGTCTTAGTTTTATTTTGTTACGCCATATTTTGTTTTATTTTGTTACGCCATATTTTATTTTATTTTGTTACGCCATATTCTGATTAGTGAGTCTTATTTTTATTTTGTTATGAGTAATGATGAATATCAAATGTAAACACTTTAAGTTCATTTAAATTTTTTTCCTATCAAAATTTTTTTAACAAAAATTTGTTCAAGATTGCAAGTAATCGAAACTTTGCTGAGGTTTGACATTAGTGTCTTTATGTGTGGCAATTTCTTTTGAACTTAGTACGGAAACTTTGCTCCTTGCGTTGCGTCACGTGATGAGTTCTTGAATGTTTTTTTGCATAAAATTCATTCTTGAATCTCAATAAGGATCAAAGCTTGTGTTTTGCAATGTCTCCTTGAACACCTGATATTGTGAGTTGTATGTTTTGTCAGAGAAGACTAAAAACATTTTTGTTGCATCATTCTTGAATAAAGTTTATTTAGAAATTTATTTTAAATAAAGTTCCTTAAATCTGGAACAAACTCGATATTCAATGTTTTTATGATTTGGATTTGTAGATGAAACAACCCGACCCATTTTTTTTTTAAATATAATTAAATATTCCCATAAATATCTAATTAAACCAACCAATAACATAATAATTAAACCGCAAGTCAAAAATACTATTTTATGAATAAATAAATAATTCGACCAACAAAACCAAGAATAACTGACAATCCTAACCGGGTTCCAATAACCAAAAACACCAAAAATAAAACAAACGAGTTCTTAGATCATCCTCTCTTCCTTGCCATGATTCCACGATCACACTTTATCTTTACCTACATCAACAACATAATGAGATGCGTAAGTATTATCATAAATACTTAGTGAGGCGATCCTCCCATCTACGAGCTATACACACAAGCAAATACAAAGGTATAATCACGAATACAATACAAACAAACCAGTCATTGAACAATTCACCCAAAACACATTCACCACACCTACATATCATCACACAAAACAAATCACACAACCCAATCGCTCAGATAAGCTCATGGTCACGCACTCACCTTAACAAATTGATTCTAATAGCAATTAAACCCAGGAGAGACTCTCCTTGCGTCTGAAACAGTCCAGAAACGTCCTACAACAAGTCCACAACCAAAAGCAACCTTGAAGCAAAATGGACAGGAAAACACCAGAAACAAGCAGTCTCAAAGATGAAACCCTAAAATACAAGCTAACCGTTAACTATTCAATCGCTCCGGTGAAATCTTAGCTGCAGACGTCAAAAAGCTGCCCACAAAATCTCGTGCCGATCGGAAAACAGAAGAGACCACGATCTCAGTTTCAATCTCCGCTGGTCCTAATTCGCGTCTGAGAAAACGTGTCCCCCGAAACTGCGAATAACTCAACCAATTTTAATCCAAATCCAATTATGTAAACTGGAGAATAACGATAAAGGACTTGGGAATAACTCTAACAAATTTCGTTACCTTTTACCACGATTTGATATGACGAAACTGATTTCTCCCAAACCCTAACGATTCTGCTCATTCTCCTTTTTTCTCTTTTTCTCCTTTATAAAACGAAAAGTGGCTAACTAAAGCCCTAATTTCGAGTTTCCTTCTTTTATAGGCACACTCTAGGGTTTCCAATTAACCCAACCAATTAAATCGGATGATTTAAAAACAAACCCTAACCGATTTTCCGGTTCACGGGCGTTACAATTCTCCCTCACTAACATAGATTCGTCCTCGAATCTAGCTTCACCCTTCCACTCCGAGGAACTCCGTGTAACCATCACTACAGTCCGCACTCCCTCCAACCAGACCCCCTCTAGGTCTTTCTATCCAGTCGATATACTCACGATTTACTAGTCATTGTTGCTCACAACTCACTCTCCACTCTCAGACCGCAATCTTCGAGCATAAACCATCACTCTCAGGCCTCGGCCTACGGTATCTCGGGTATCACACATATTATCTTCCCCACTCAAAGTCAAACCCTGAGTTGTGTCGGCTCACTCTCAGCCACAAAGTCATCGAGTTACGACACTTGTAGAAAATAATACCACAAAACTCGCTCTCGAGTCGTCACCCTAAAGCGTGCTCTCGGATCGTCACCTGAAGCCACCGTACCCCTCGTACTCTAAAGACACCATGTCCCTCGAGTTACCGGTACCTCAGGAGCATACCCCGCTCCTCACGAGTCGTTGGGACCCTCATGTCCCTCGAGCAACAATACTAAACGCTTCCGAGCATATCTCCAGACTCTCTTATGGATTCGCGTAAGACACCTCTATGCCTCACCATCCATCATATCCCCTCGAAAACATCCTTATGACCAACTCCCGGCCATCTCGTAAACACACCTTTCTCTTAGGTTGTTTACTCAAACTTTCCAAAAATAGACAAGTCCTTTCTAGGAAACTTTCCATTTTTGGAAACCGCACAACACAATCTTAAATAAGACAACTGAAGTCAAATCCAAGAAAAAATACTCATCTTATTAATCATCAACTGTCATGATCGTTACAACTCCAAACGAAAATACAAATGAAAGAGAAATAAGAACAACAACTCAAAAGCTCAAAAACTCAACAACAGTGAAACTGGAAACCAAGGAAAGACAAACTCATGCAGCAACCTGCTTCTCGAACCACTTCTTGAACCTTGCCTTCATCCTCGCCTCTGGCTCCCAAGTCTCCTCTGTCACACCATCGCAGTCCCACAGGACTTTGATCAAAGGAATCTTCTTCCGCCGAAGTTCCTTGATCCTCCTCTCGAGAACCCTCACTGGTCTCGCCTCCAAAGTCAGGTTGGGCTGAAGATCCTCTGGAATCTTAGCCAACACCTCATCATCCTTGTTTAGACACTTCCTCATCGACACATGAAAGACCTTGTGAAACGCACGCATAACATCAGGCAACTCTAACCTGTATGCCACTGGTCCCACCCTCTCAACAATCCTGAACGGACCCATGTACCTCGGACTCAACTTAGTCTCTGAGATAGACCTGTTCGGACCTCGCAACATGGCCATCTTAAGATACACTCTGTCCCCAACCTCAAACTCAAGTTCTCTCCTCCTCTTGTCAGCATAACTCCACTGTCGATCCTGAGCTTCCTTCATGTTCAGCTTAAGAACCCGGATCCTCTCCGTGGTTTCCTGAACATAATCTGCACCATATATGCTCCTCTCCCCCACCTGGGTCCACCATAACGGTGTCCTGCATGGCCTCCCGTACAACGCTTCAAAAGGAGCCATCCCAATACTCGCCTGATAGCTATTGTTATAAGCAAACTCTACCAGACTCAAGTGATCCGCCCAATGACCTCCCCAATCCAAGACACACATCCGCAACATATCCTCAAGCGTCTGAATAGTCCTCTCAGATTGCCCATCTGTCTGTGGATGATAAACCGTGCTCATCTGCACCTTAGTACCCATCACTGCCTGAAAGGCTCTCCAAAATGCAGAAGTAAACTTGGAATCCCTGTCTGACACAATACTCACAGGTACTCTATGCAACTTCACGATCTCGCTCACATATTTCTTAGCCAACACCGCCGCTCCATCGGTTTTTCTGATGGCCAGAAAATATGTTGACTTAGTCAGACGGTCCACGATCACCCAAATAGCATCTTTGGTTCGCGACACAGGCAACCCAACCACAAAATCCATCGTGATAAAATCCCACTTCCACTAAGGAATGGGTAAACTCTGCAAAATGCCACCTGGCACCTGATGCTCAGCCTTAACTAACTGACAAACATCGCACTCTGCAACCCAATTAGCTACATCCCTCTTCATCCCGACGCTTTGATAGTACCGCTTGAGGTCTCGGTACATCTTAGTCGCTCCTGGATGAATGGAAAACATGCTCGCATGAGCCTCACTCAAGATCTCCCGTCGCAACTCCTCATCCTTAGGCACACAAACTCGCCCATGCACAAGGATAGTCCCATTAGCTGCAAACTGATACTCAGAGCCCTTTGCCTTAGAAGCCGCAATCAACCCCTCATCCTTCTCCTGAGCCAACCGAACTCTAATCAGAAGATCTGCTCGATCCACAGCTTCCAATCCCAATGGCTCTCGTGCCACAGCACACAACCGCAAAGCATCAATCTCACTCACCAAGGCCTCAACACTCTGTCCTGGAGCCGCGCCCACGGGCTTACGGCTCAACGCGTCTGCAACCACATTAGCCTTACCGAGATGGTAAGGTATCTCCAGATCATAATCAGCCACCAACTCCATCCATCGCCTCTGCCTCAGGTTCAGCTCTGGCTGAGTGAAGATATACTTTAAACTCTTATGATCCGTGAACACCTGCACTTTCCCGCCATAAAGATAAGACCTCCAAATTTTCAAGGCAAAGATTACTGCAGCCATCTCCAAATCGTGAGTAGGATAGTTGCCCTCATGCTTCCTCAATTACCGTGATGCATAGACAATAACCTTCCCACGCTGCATTAGAACACAACCCAAACCAACTCCCGAGGCATCAGTATACACCATGTAATGCTCTCCATGCTCTGGCAATGCTAACACTGGTGTACTCGTCAACATCTACTTCAGGCTCACGAAACCCTCCTCGCACTCCGGTGACCACACAAAAGGAACATCCTTCCCCGTCAGCTTAGTCATCGGCTGTGCCATATTCGCAAACCCCTTGACGAACCTCCTGTAATACCCTGCCAACCCAAGAAAACTCCTGATCTCAGTGGCATTCGTCGGTGTAGGCCAATCTCTGATAGTCTCAATCTTCTCTAGATCCACTGAAACTCCCTCTGCAGAAACAATGTGACCCAGAAAACCCATCTTTCTCTGCCGGAAACTACACTTACTCAACTTAGCGAACAACTTCTGCTCCCGCAGCTTCTCCATCACTCTCCTCAGATGTACCTCATGCTCCTCAGGACTCTTAGAATACACCAGAATGTCATCAATAAAGATGATCACAAACTCATCCAAAAACTCCTGGAACACGCTGTTCATCAACCTCATGAACGCTGCAGGTGCATTAGTCAACCCGAAAGGCATCACCACGAACTCAAAATGTCCATATCTCGTCCTGAAAGCAGTCTTGCGAACATCTGCCTCCGCTATCGGGATCTGGTGATAACCTGACGTCAAATCGATTTTGGAGAAACAAGTAGCACCCCTCAACTGATCCAACAACTCATCGATCCTTGGCAAAGGGTACTTGTTCTTCACAGTGACCCGGTTCAACTCCCGGTAGTCAATACATAAGCGGAAACTCCCGTCCTTCTTTTTCACAAATAACACCGGCGCTCCCCAAGGTGAAGTACTAGGACGAATGAATCCCTTACCCAACAAATCCTCTAGCTGCTTCTTTAGCTCTGCCATCTCTGCTGGAGCCATCCTGTAGGGTGCCTTAGACAACGGCGCTGTCCCTGGTTCCAACTCAATCGTGAAAGGATCAGACCATGATGGTGGTAATCCCTACAACGATTGAAACACATCCTCGAACTCCTAAACAACCCGAATGTCGCTCACTGCTACCTGCCCCACAGACTCCGGCATAGATATCGTCACCAGGTAAGCCTCGCAGCCCTTCTCGATCATTTTCTCTGCCTGCACTGCTGAGATGACGAGACTCCCTGAGATAGGTCTCACTCCCTGATAAACCAACCTTCCCTCTGGCCGCTCAAAAGAAACTCTCCCACGGTGGCAGTCAAGATGTACTCTGTAATAATCCAACCAATCCATTTCCAGAATAACATCATACAACTCTACAGGGCTGATAATCAAATTTGCTGGCATTGACTCCCCTGCAATCTGAATATCTACACCCTTCGCTCTCTCCAGAACCGCTAGAAACTGCCCTCCAGCAACCTTGACGTGGAGATGTCCCCTCTCCCTGCAGTGGTAGCACTCCCTCGTCTCAGCTCGCTGCGTGCAATCCGCCACCTTGTGGTCAAGGCTCCCACAAGAAAAACATCCTGCACGACCACCCTGTCCAGCTCTGGAAGGATGATCCCACTTCCTCTTCTGCCCCTGTGCAGGCTTGCCGCCCTTGCTAGGTGTCACCTGCTGCTGAGTCTTCTTCGGTTGTACCGCTGGACTCACTCCCACCACCTGCCTCTGAAGGTCCTCCTCTACCTCAGCAGCCGTCTCCACCAGTGCCGCCTTCGTGGCGTACTGCGACACTCTACACCTCACTCTCAAATCTGGTCGAAGTCCCCTCAAGAACCTCCTCATCTGGGCCTGGTCATCCTCCATGCCCCGACCCGCATACGCCAAGAGTCGGTTAAACTCCCGGTCATACTCCCGAACCGACCGCTCACCCTGTGTCAGCTCAAGAAAACGCGCCTCCATACGGTCGAGCGCCTCCTGCGGAAAGTACTTGGCATTAAACTCAGCCACGAAATCTGCCCAAGACATATCCTCCTGCCTCCTTCTGGCAGTCACACTCCGCCACCACAAATGTGCATCCCCCTCTAGAAAATGCACTACTAGATCTACCCGATACTCCGCCGGGCATCTGTTCGAACCGAAGTTCCGCTCAACCCGCGACCTCCAACTGTCGGCCTCCTCAGGACTAGTACCACCAGAGAAATAACCGGTGCCAATCCTCTGCAACTGCTCCATCATCCTCAAATAAGATGGAACCTCCTCAGCAACCGCAGCCCGCTGCTGCACCTCCGCCACTCGTGGCGCAACTGGAGCCTCCACTGGTACCACACCTGGTAACCGCTCCAACAACTGCCTCAACAGGCCCGCCAAACCAACCTCTGGAACCTGGGCTCCTCCAGCTGCGGCACCCATCAGTCCTGGGCCCTCAGCACCAACGGCATGCACACTGGTACCGACACCAGCTCCACCAGCCCCCACTCCGGCTGCACCAGCTATATCGGCACCAAGACCGTTCCTAACCCCGGGCTCCACAAACTCAGGCTGCGAACCCACACTCTGCTCAACTGTGGCACTGTGGCCATCACTCTCGCCGGTACCCTCGAGGACTCGTCCCCTACCGTGACCACGACCGCGACCACGACCACGAACTCCAGCTCCTCTAACCATCTGCGCTACTCAAGAACAAATGGCTAAGAAACTAAAACAAACGAATATATTACAAACAACTTGCCGTCGAATCTCATTTAAGGCTCGGAGAAGATGATGCTAGGACTCCAACTACACACAATTGACTAAACACTCCATAATCAATCCTCAATATGCTAACACCCTAGCTCATCCCACATCAATCAACAGGAAAATAATTCATCAAATAATTTTTCTACACATCCTAGAACCGTAATCGCTCTGATACCAAATTGAAACAACCCGACCCATTTTTTTTTAAAAAATATAATTAAATATTCCCATAAATATCTAATTAAAACAACCAATAACATAATAATTAAACCGTAAGTCAAAAATACTATTTTATGAATAAATAAATAATTCGACCAACAAAACCAAGAATAACTGACAATCCTAACCGGGTTCCAATAACCAAAAACACCAAAAATCAAACAAACGAGTTCCTAGATCATCCTCTCTTCCTTGCCATGATTCCACGATCACACTTTATCTTTACTTGCATCAACAACACAATGAGATGCGTAAGTATTATCATAAATACTTAGTGAGGCGATCCTCCCATCTATGAGCTATACACACAAGCAAATACAAAGGTATAATCACGAATACAATACAAACAAACCAGTCATTGAACAATTCACCCAAAACACATTCACCACACCTACATATCATCACACAAAACAAATCACACAACCCAATCGCTCAGATAAGCTCATGGTCACGCACTCACCTTAACAAATTGATTCTAATAGCAATTAAACCCAGGAGAGACTCTCCTTGCGTCTGAAACAGTCCAGAAACGTCTTACAACAAGTCCACAACCAAAAGCAACCTTGAAGCAAAATGGACAGGAAAACACCAGAAACAAGCAGTCTCAAAGATGAAACCCTAAAATACAAGCTAACCGTTAACTATTCAATCGCTCCGGTGAAATCTGATCTGCAGACGTCACAAAACGGCCCACAAAATCTCCTGCCGATCAAAGAACAGACGAGACCACGATCTTAGTTTCAATCTCCGCTGGTCCTAATTCGCGTTTGAGAAAACGTGTCTCACGAAACTGCGAATAACTCAACCAATTTTAATCCAAATCCAATTCTGTAAACTAGAAAATAACGATAAAGGACTTGGGAATAACTCTACCAAATTTCGTTACCTTTTACCACGATTTGATATGACGAAACTGATTTCTCCCAAACCCTAACGATTCTGCTCATTCTCCTTTTCTCTCTTTTTCTCCTTTATAAAACGAAAAGTGGCTAACTAAAGCCCTAATTTCGAGTTTCCTTATTTTATAGGCACACTCTAGGGTTTCCAATTAACCCAACCAATTAAACCAGATGATTTAAAAACAAACCCTAACCGATTTTTCGGTTCACGGGCGTTACAGTAGAGGACTAGAGAAACATGACGTTTATGATTGGAAATGAAGAGTACCCGCCTTCTCTGCTTTATCTTCCTGCAGTTGTTGAGGCTTTTAAAACTTATCATGATTGTGCATTAGCCAAAACTATTGATATTGGCAGGTAAACCAATGTGCTTGATCCTTCTTTTTGCTTTTATGTGTGAATTCTGACTAAATAGTAAATATGAATGGTTTTATTTGTACACAGATGATTGTGGTTAAATAGCCTGATGACCCAGAGAGTAGTGAATTAGAAGATTTTGATGATTCAATGTGAATTTATTACATAAAGAGATTTTTCTTACAAAAGTTTTAGAGTTTGAACTAGTCATGTCTTAGAAAATCATGGATGAAATTAATATCATGATTGATAATGTCTTCTTCAACCTTTTTCAATGGAAATGTTGTTTTGTGTTCAAAGTATGACAATGTTGATGCTAAACCTATCAACAGCTGAAATCATATATATGAAAGTTGGTCAACTCTCTCCATAGGAGTGACACATCATCATATAAGAAAATGACATGTGTCATTCTACATTAATTAAATTAAAAGATTAGCAAATTAATTGAGAAAAATCATGAGTCTTTTGTTGTGTTAAATTCTTCATTAATCTCACGCTTAAATAAATTTCTAAAAACATTCAATAATTAAAAAAATCATAATAATGTATCAAGTGCTATTTTCATTTTATTCTACTTATGTTATTAAATTTTTTTTATCAATATTCATTAATCCATAATGGCTAAATATTTAATTTTTGTTGTAGTTTAGATGTTTGCTACCTAACCTCATATAAATTTAGTAATTTTAATTGGATAGTTTTTTATTATTACGTTATGTGAATATAATTTATCATATAAACGTTTTCAGTATATTTGTGTGCGTTCTGATAACTTGGTAACATTGATATACAATTTTATAACGTAATAGTCATCTGAGACATTCGACATTCGACATACAAAAAAAATATGAGACTCTATATGGCTAAATGCAAGGAAAAGAATTAAAGTGTTGACTTGAATTACTAGCATATCATGATGTGATTGTGTAGTTGATGACAAGAGAATATATGGAATAAATAATTGTTTGTTACAATTAAATTAGGCAAGTTTTAAAACACATAAGTAATATAACTACATACATTGTATCAATATATCATATACTGTTTTTGTATGTGATCATGATAGTGAAATATTAGAATAATAGATATATAAATATATGTACATATTATAGTAGAATTGATATTTTGAGTTATAGATAAATCTAATCATAAAATATAAGAATTGTATTTAATAGATAGGAATTTATCAAAATGAACATCAAAATCAACACAAAACCATAATCATATTTTTAGGTAATTTTAAAAACAAAAACCCATGCGTAGCATGGGTGTTCATCTAGTTTAAATTAAAAGCTCTAGAATAATAGACGAATAATAGAGAAATTGGTAGATAATTTATTTTATTAAGTATGTTAACTCATACATGTGAAGCATAAGAAGAAAAATATCATGAGAGTCCGCGTTTGTACGAAATTCGACTTGCTTTCAGCCACATTTCTCCATCTAATAGCTTGGCAACAGTAAATTTTGTAGCCGCTTTAGAATCTGTAATAGCTCTAAACCCTGACCACTTTACCTTTTTGTTAGTCATAGCTCCCGGACCCTGTTTTGATATTCGCGGTAGTAGAGAGTTGATACACAAGTTTCTCCTTCCCAAAGAGTCCAACCTGCGGGATAAACTAAAACACCGATGAAAGACTGCATAACCGCGGCTGTTGAAAATATCCTCCAAGGTCGACCAAGATATGTCTTCACAGTTGCCAGATCTAGGTCTGAACTCGTAGTGATATTGCATTTTTAAATCGAGAAGCCCGAGTTATCGTCCATATTGTGCGTGACTGGGCGGTAATGCCATTGCTATGCCCCCTCGTAGGCTGTCTTGCTACAATTAGGCAGATCTGAAAGACCGCGCCGCGTTTTCACAAATAAAATCTACAGTGCTAATAATAAAGCATTCCCTATAAATAGAATGCATCCCTCGACACGACATCGGTAACTTACGGACATATCACCACTCACACTGAAGGCAATAGCTGGTCCTTGTGCTGGTCCGACCGTGTTTCGGAAGCACATGTCTACACCGATGAATCAATCACTCTTAAGGTTCAAAACGTATTTTCAGTATAATTAGGAATGTCTTTAAGAATGTTATAATTTGATATAAAGAAGAGAAAACTATAAACTATTCAAGAAGAGAACATGAATTCTTACCAACAGTTGTGGTGTTGAACGTTCTTTTACCATCGCTAGAGCTTAAATTGTCTGTGATGATGGTTGAATCTTGGGCATCACCGATAAGAGTTAAATTGGATTTTGTATTTCCAATGACAACGATTTTATCATAAACGCCTCTTTTTATATAGATGACGAATCTCTTTTGGCTGTGTTGAGGTGCCGCATTCATTGTGTTGTAATTTCCGGTCCCATCTTTCGCTACCATAACATCGGCAATCTTTTTTAGAACCTGATTTATAAGAAATAGAAGAAATTCTATAAGCAGTAGAAAAAAGGGATAAAATGTTTATCACGATTGTTGACACTAAAAAGGGAGAATTGTTTTTTTATTATTGCTCGATTTCTGGGGCATATTGGGTTTTGGGGTTTAGATTTTTCTTAAATTATAGTGAGCCTTTTGTGATCATGATGCCCATGTATGAACGTTTTATCAGAACATTGGGCTTTAAATTTATTATCTATTGTTTTATCGGCCCATTTAGATTTTTGATATATTTTTGGTTAAGTTTTTACATAGAGATATGATGAATCTTTTGTGATTATGATGCGCAAGTAAGAACTTTTTTTAGCAGAAAATTTAATAGAATGTTTTTAGAGTAATTACCTCTAATAACCACAAACAAATTTAATCATGTTTTTGGGACAAAAATAACTTTTCAAAGTTTTACGTAACTATTGTGGGCTTTCTGTCAGTATGATCATGATGTCCAAGTATGAACGTTTTTATTAGAAAGTTTAATGCAATATTTCTTTATCTTAGTTTTTTTTTTCTTAAATAAACAAAATGGTATTATTATTTTTTTATTCAAAAAATAAACTAGCTTTATAAGAACAAACAATTTTTTCTTGGATTTAATGATTTTATCTAATTGTAAAGAAAGAAAGAGAGAATTAGTTTTCGAAAGGTTAAATAGTTTTTAAACATTAAAATATACTACCTAGTGCAAAAATTTCTTTTGCAAGGAAAAAGAATTCGTTTCTTTTTAATTATTTTGATCTGTATTATATTGGAAAAATCCAGAATAATATATAGATATATATTTATTTATTTATTTTTGTCAAAATCTACTACTCTCTCCACCACGATGGCTCTAGTACGACCATATCTACATATAGATTTTTGCGGCCATTTTGTGAAATAAATCCTGGGGTTAGAACTTTTTTTCAATGAGTGCCACTTGCTTTTAATTATTGATTATTTTCTGACAATAAATTGATTAACAAACGAAAAACATTCCATATATAATCCAATTCCATATATCACGCACATTTCTCCAAAATTTGAACTAGATGTCAGCAGCTATTTAAAACAAAAAATATTTGACAAACCAAAATACAATTCCAATCCCTTAAAAATGAGTAAAACGCACCTAAATACATTTCTTATCAATTCACTAAATCTTATTTCTCCAAAATTTGAACTAGATTTCGGCAACTATGTAAAACAAAAATTTGTTTGACAAACTAAAATACAATTGCAATCCTGTAAAATATTTATTTATAATTATATATTTATATTAGCGGTGTATTGCAGACGTTTTTTACGGGATGGGTTTGGCGAGACGGATTTGGAAGAACGTTACTTAATAACAATTGTAAACTATAAAAAATATATTATAGATAGATATAATTTGCGAACTTTTATATATACTAATTTAAAAAAATAAATTGTCCAAACGGTATACCGCGGGTTAAAATCTAGTACATTAAACATAATTTTTGTCTTTACTATTTTTAGAAAGATACAAACAAAAGCTATCTATAAACAAGAACAGATAAAACAAAGTTACAATCATGTATTGTCTTAGTTAATAAATTTATTTCACTTGCACATGCATAATTGTTTTTTTTTACTATTAAGAAATTTTCATTAGTTTATGTGAAAAGATGACCATAACAACCTTTTAAATAGAAAGTTTTTGAAAATAATACAACCTAATTAAGAATCCTCTTTGTGGATAATTAAACCTAACTTCACTAGATTATAGCTTCAATTCACATTGCACTGAACTATTTAGATTGATCTCAAAATTAAATTTTTTTCCTAACTATTATAGTTTATTGAATACAATAATTTTAAGGATAATTTGATTAAGTTGTTTTGCTTGTATAAAAGAACACCATAGCTCCCTCCTCGTTCTCCAGTTAATATAATTGAAATTCACTAATTAAAGAGAGAAGAAAGAAACAAAAACCTTTCAAAAATATTGGTTAAAGTTTCTGTTTGTTCATCCTAATGATAACAATGGTTATTGGCGTTAGCAAAAAATATTGTGATCGCAAACAGTCATGTCAAAACTTTTTGTTGGAGCTTAAGACAGTTTCCTCGTCACTCTCAAAGATGAGACGCCGTGACTTATTGATCATCGTTTTGAAGAATTCCGTGCGAGGATTGACATGGCTATGATTGGTGTGATGGAAGAGACAAAACAACTTGAGGAGATGGAGAATGATATGCTTGGTGTGAAGGAGGACACAAATCTATTTGAAGAGATGATGGAGTTGGCAAAAGATAGGATGATCCGTTTTAGGAGGAGAAAGCCCTAATCTTGGATCTTACGAAAACGTCCACACTTAGCTTAGTGGCGTTCTTACTAGCTACATCACATGTATCAACGAAATTGGTGAAGGTGCCTATAAACGATGGGTCGAGCCATACCTTGAGGACCTCATTTCTAGGGCAAGAGTAGCTTTGGTCCTTTTTATCTCCATTTCCCCGAGAGACAACACCAAACTTAACCAATGGCCCGTCTTGGTTATCGCACATTAAATCTTTTTAAAAGTTTGATCGGTGGAAAGTGAGAATTATAAAAGGAAGTTAGAAAATGAAAAACTGAAAAGGTTAAGAAAAAGATAGAAAAGTGGTCAAAAATTTTCAGCTAATAAAAGATAGAAAGAAGAATTGTCTTTGTTTTATCCTTTTTAAGAGTAATTTAGTTGAAATACTTGTTTTCCAGTGTACTATAAATGATTAATAAACATATGAATTTTGTAGAAATTGGTTTCATCCATTTTAGTTTAGGCTAACAACAAAACAATATACACTCAACCCTTACTATCTTGCATGTGAGGACCAGACATAGCCATTATTATTCTAGACCAAAGAAGACGATATAGATCTAATAAATAGAAAACCCCTAGGAATTTGTTTTGGATGATTAGAAAATAGTAATTCTATCTACTTATCTAGGAATTATTCCGTTTGACTAAAAAAAACTAGTTTCATCTAAACAAGTCAACCAATCATTTATAGAAGATTCATTTTCTATAGGGATATGGAAAATCACAAATATACAAAGACTTGGGCCAAATGGCCCTTTCGATTTTTTTTAAGGCTTTGCTTTAGCTCTTAAATAATCTGTAAATAAAATTAATTTGACTGCGGAAAGTATTATTTTTGCGGGTTTATATTATTTTAAACTGGTTATAAGTATTAGTCTACTGGTATTTTCTATGGTTAACTAATTCATGACCGCCATGGTTCAATCCTCAGTAGCTTTGATTCAGAAAAAATCCAAGTTTTGTTTGTGAGTATTTCCTTAAATTTACTAAGCATGTAATCAAATAACTTACGGACGCGTGAACTTCAATATTAATAATTACTTATTGTAATTAATAAAACAATAAATAAAATAAAAACTTTAGCAAAATACTAACAAAAATTTTAAGTATTCATGAAATAATTTCAAAGGTTTAGTTAGTCATCTGAAATCTGTATATTCTAAATGGATTAATTAATTATTTTATAAATTTATATACTTGGAGTCTTAAAGATATTTAAGATCTGTCCTAATCACGAGATTGTATTATTAAACACTAATTGAAACAGAGAAAGACATCAAACTCAAACAGTAATACACAATAAAACACAAAGTATACAGTAATACGATCTCAAATCAAAGAATCTTGCTAAGTAACTCAAGCGGGCTTCAGCAATATTCCTCCCTAAATAGGCTTCATCAAATTAAACTGCTCGACTTACTTCGAGTCTCTACTAACTCGAGAACCAACTGACAAAAAAACTGAAAGCAGAAAACATGATTAAAAGAAAATAAAAAAAAGAGAGAGCGATTTGATCTATTTGCCTATATAATTCTTTTTCTCCACCCTTATATAGATTGTACAATCAAAACTGAATCTGATGCATCTTATTATCTATCGATACATGTGAGAATGTTACCGAGATTGTACAATTCATAATAGTATCAATTTGGAAAGTTGTGGATGTTTTAAATGAGAAACTATATGAAATTGAAAACCCTTGGCGCGTGGAAGCAACGCGTTTCCTCTTTTTTTTCTCTCGACGATCAGAGATTGCTCTCATGTTCCTTTCAGGACATCAAACCTCTGATATTTTTTTGTAATCTCTATATCCCTTTGTGTGTTAATGAAAAGTAGAAAGATAATTTTACCCTTGTAATTTATAAATAAAAAAAATTAAACAGAAAAAAAGAAAAACAAACAAAAAGAAAAACGAGCTCCAACTCCAGCTCTTCTTCTTCCGTCAACTTCTTCAGGTGAGCTAGCTATCCTGCTGCATTTGTTCCCGTTTTTTCTCCTCATGTAAGCTGCGTCAAGCTACGAAGTCCATGTATGTTCTTTGAGTTGGAGAGAACTTCAAAAGCTCTCACTTTGGATTTACATATTTTGATATTCAGTCCAATTAGATTTGGGTTATTATGTTTTGGTACCCACATTAGAAGTTTAAGCATAGTTTTAGGATCAATTTGGTCTGTAAATGGGTAAAAAATTGATTACATGCTGATTCACACTGAATAATCCAATATGTGTTCTTGTCGCGAAAATAATATTGGTCAAACTAGGTATAGTTTTACCTGAAACAATAGGTTTTATATATTTAGTATGTCTTAATTGCAATAGTATTACTTAGAAATGTAGTATTTCTTTTTGTACTAGTATTACTAACAAATGTAGTAGAACCGGTATTACTAGTAATACTGACTGAGAATGTATATTGTTTTGGCACGATACAATGAGAGAGAACGTGATCATATATTTTAAATTCAAAGATCGCATGTATAGTTTGATGATGAAGACATCATAGGTTAAAATTACTCTCTCTATGTTAGAAAATAGGATATTTACGAAGCTTGTATTAGATGAAAGTAAGGTAAAATTGCAAATGAGGTACAATCCACTATTGTTGGGACCCGAGGAAGAGATGAACATTTGTGATGATGACGATCTCTTTGTTTATATAGCATCCGAAGAAAATAACCGCATAAGTGTTTTAGTTGTGGAGGAAATCTCTAAACCGCAATTGACAGAACAATTGTCTAGAGTGGAAAAAGTTATGTTGGTAAGAACTATGCGGAGTTGAATTCAGATGAGGATGAAATCAGAGTGGATAATACATTATCTTCTGCTTAGAAGAGGAACAAGGAACTCATCAACTTGAGGCAATAGTGGAGGATCACGTGACTCAAGAAGATGAAAATGTTTCACGCGATGAAACCGTTGATGAGTCTATGGATAATTCTGATAGGGGGAACAATATGTTGAGCCGCCGCCTGCTGTAGAACATGGTCAGTTTAAAAAAGAATGGTAAGAAGGAATTGGTTTGTCCTTACGTCAAAAATTTCCACACAAGTAGGCATTGCACGAGGTGGTGGATAGAGTTGCATTTGTTAACAGTTTTGGTTATGTGATTAAAAAGTCGGATAAGGAGCACTATGTCTTTAAGTGTGCTAAAAAAAGTTGTTCTTGGTGTTTACGAGCGTCAAATATCCGTAATACTTACATCTTCTCGATTAGAAGGTACAATAAGATACATAGTTGCATTGGGCTAAGTAAAAATAGTAGTAGGATCAGAAAAAGGAAAGGTAACTCACAATTAGTCGCAGCACTTATTCATGATAAGTTTCCGGGACAAATGGATACTCCAGTTCCAAGGATTATCATGGAACTGGTTCAGACAAAATTAGGTGTGAAGATATCATACTCCACAACGCTAATGAGGAAATATCATGCGGTTTGTGATTTGAAAGATAGCCCAAAAAAAAGCTACAAGGATATCAATAGTTATTTGTACATGTTGAAGAATGTAAATGATGGTACAATAACATATTTGAAACTGGATCAGAATGATAAATTTTAATACCTATTTATAGCTTTGGAAGCTAGTATTGAACGCTTTAAAGTCATGAGGAAAGTTATAATTGTGGATGCAACACATATGAAGAACGAATATGGTGGTTTACTAGTATTTTCCTCGGCTCAAGATCCTAATCGTCATCATTATATCATAGAGGTTGGCGTACTCGACTGTGAGAATGATGCTAGTTGGGATTGGTTTTTCGAGAAGCTAAAACCTGTTGTATCTGATACTTTTGAATTGGTATTCATGAGCAACAGAAATGCAAGCCTCATAAAGGGCATACATAATATGTATACTGGGCTCATCAAGGGTATTATATTTGATATTTCTCCCAAAATGTGAAAGTTAATCCTACTAACACCAATAGAGCGTAATCACATGGAGATTCATGGAGTTATGTCGGCAATGCACCATTGCTGACTTCAACAAATAGTATAGAATGTTTAAGTTGAGATATCCTAGTGCGACCAAGTATATGGAGGATACCATTATGAAAGAAAAATGGCCAAGGTGTTGTTTTCCAGGGAAAGTTACAACTTAGACACAAGCAATTGTGTGCAATCTTTGAACAGTGTGTTTCTCAACGCAAGGAAGTACTCGTTAATACCAATGCTTGATGCATTAGGCGCTCTCATTAGTAATATTGATGATGAAACTAGAAGAAGAGGTTTGGAATTACCTGATTTGGTTTCAAAATATTATTGGGCGGAGTTTTGGACATTGGCGTATTATAGAACTATTTATTTAGTGTCGAATAGTTCACAGTGGAAAGTCTCAGATGAAATCAAAGCGTTCAAGATAGTGCCACTATCTAAAAAACATAGGAATGAAAAAAAAATGCTAAAAGTTTCCATCAACCGGGGAAAAGCGTCCACAACGATGAAAGACGCAAAACAAATGGCGTCCAAGGCAATCGTGTCAATGGTTATTATTTGGAAATACGAGTATTTAATTTGTTTCTACAGTTGTTTTGTTTATGTTTGACTGGACAACTATGTAATATTGGATTCTTCCTTTTGTAATACTATGTATGTTTCTGTTGTTTTTTGGTACTACTGGTAGAACAAGTAACACTATGTATGTATCTATTATTTTTTTGTAATAGTGGTAAAACAAGTAATACTATATTCACTTTAATTTTTGGTTAATATAGTTACAAATAAAATAGTGGGTATAATAACAATTTTGTAACAAATATGGATTTGTTATGGAAAAGCATCAAAATAAAACATGTAACAATGTTCTTGACGCAAAATATTTGTGTGGCAAACGGTAAGAAATTTGCCACAACGTAGCCACAAAAAACCTTGTTATAAACTTACAAAAAGAAGACTAAAAACTCATGGAAAATTTGTTACAAATATCGTGGACATACTTTGATACTCTTTATTACCACTTACCACTAAAATAATTGAAGCACAATAGTAACATTTATCTTCAGAATTTTTGAAACTAATTGCTACCAAATAGCAAAAAGTATATAGTAAATATTCTTTCCACTTAGTTACAGAAATGTAATAACAAAACTGATATGAAATGCAACAAAAAAACATGTCATAAAATGATACAAGGAAGAGACAATATATGTTAATAACAAACTTGATACAAATTGTTACAAGATACACTGTAAGTACCTCTTACAAACTGTCACAAGATCATTGAAGTAAATTGCAACAACTTATTACCTTCAGACGAACCGTAATTATGTGCAACAAATCTTCTTGTAACAAATGTTACGATGTAGACACAAAAATTTAACAACAAGTCTAACGATATTCTTGTCACTTATTATTTACAAACTACCACATGCTTTAGTTGCAATTTAGCAACAACTTATGTCGACTATTTTGGTGTTATTAGTTACAATTAATTATATTTTTTATATTTGTTGCCAACTTATCAAAAGACTAATTCTGTTTTAATACATTCTAATTAGTGTATTAATTTGTTTTGCATAAAAAAAGAAATCAAATGTAAAAACAAGAATTCAGAAAAGCATAATTAATATCATACATCAAAATAGTTAATTATATCTTCATCCACAAAAGTCTGGATTAATAAGATAAAAAACATAATTCAGAAAGCAATAAATTAAGGTTAATGTCTTGTAACCTTAATTAATTGGACGAAAAGCATAATTAAACAATACTCAAACCATAAAAAGAGTAGGAAATTTAACGAGTAGATTACTTAAAAGGCAGCAGAACCTGCTTCATCCTCACCATCAAGATCCTCATCATCATCCTCATTCAAAGGGTTAAATGATTTAATGTCATCATCTTGGTCCCGATCAGTATGTTCATTCTCAATGTTGTTAGCACGGTCTAGACTGGTCACTGAAGCGTCGGTTCCTTCTGTACGCTGCGTCGAGCCAAAGTTTGGTGCACCATTTGGCATGTATTGTTTCATGTACTCCACAACAGATGCCAGCTGCTCTTGCAAGGTTATGACTTGGCGTTCAAGAGTGACTCTACCCAAAGCACCAGCTGTTGAGCTTTCACCTCGCTCGCGTGTACTGATATCTCCAACACCAAAAATCCTTCCATTTTGAGGTGCTATAACCTTTAAAGAAATCAAAGACCAAATAAACAACTTTAGTTTGTGAAAGTGCTAAACAACTTTAGAACATACAAAACAAATTTGGTTTTTAAAAAAAAAAAAAAAAAAAAAATTTCGATTTCTAAGTTTTCTAATAAGTTTGGACCAAACAACTTCAGTTTCTAAACAACTTCAGTTTCTAAAGTTTCTTAAAGTTCTAAACAACTTCAGTTGATAAAGTTTCTAATAAGTTTGGACAAAACAACTTCTGTTTCTATAGTTTCTTAAAGTGCTAAACAACTTCATTTTTTAATAATTTTGGACCAAACAACTTCAGTTTCCAAAAATTTAGCGCTAAACAACTTTAGACCATATTAACAACTTCAGTTTCTATAGTGCTAGAAACTCGTTACCTTGTAGTATATATTGTCTTCGTCAAGACGAGTGAGGCCTGTGAAATTGGTGCTATCATCAGTAGTAGAAGGACCTGATGAGTTTCTAGAGATCTCGATCTCGTCAAGCTGTCTCTGAATTTCTTCATCAAAGGCCTTTGCCTTATCATCCACATATGTGTCATCAGCTTTACGATGAGTCTTCCTAAGGATGCAGAGCATCGAAGGCTCAACACCTTCCTTCTACCACTGTAGAAAACATGTACAACACATTAATGACACGTTTACTTATAAAGAAGATAACAAAAATGTAATAAATTTGAATTCACTTACAATTATGTTTCGAAGTTGTTCATAAGATCTAGCACCTGCTGTGTGCCGATGTGGCCCAAACACGTTACGGTCGGAGAGTCGATTGGCAGAGTCTGTCTTGCTCTACTTCTTAGCTTCAATAGTGCTCCACTACTCCAACATAGCCTGCCATGTGTCCTCACTTATCCAATCAGGTTTATTCTCGGAAGTTTTAGCCTTACAGATCATGTCTCTAAGGCGGGCAGCAACTACATGATACCAGAGGTGATACACATCATTCAAATGGATTGGATTCCAATAGAAAGATTGCTCCGAAAGAAAAACAAACAATTAAGGTTACAAATTAGAAAGATTAAGTTTTTTGAAGTATTTGGTAAAAGATATCAAACTTATAATAAAGTCTCCCCACCATTGAAGTATAGCATGATGGAGAACAAATGATATGTTGAACCATAGACCATCAAAGTGTCTTCTTACTGCAGCTACAATTGCACGCTGAGGACGGTTGTCGATACCAAACCTCAAATCCAGAAAATTAACAAATTAGACACACAATTAATTTTTGTTTTGTTTCACAAATAGACGTTGGAACAAAATACAAATCAGAAACAATTCAGTTAAATGTAGATAATTTCGTTTACGGTTAAAAAACAATCAAGTTTTGTTTTACTCACGTTTTCTGTTTTACTCAAGTAAATGTAAACCAATTAACAAATTTACTTGAGTCAAAAACAATTATTAACATGAACCAAATCATTTCTTCTGTTAATCCTAATCAAGTATATAACAAAGCATACAAGTTATTTTTATTTATGTTCTATAAAAACCAGAGACACAATTAATAAATAACAAACAATCAATTTGATTATGTCATCAACTTAAAAACCAATAACACAATTATTATCATGATCCAAATCAGTCAAACAATTTCACAAGTTCATAAATTATGATCAACTAGATCTTCACCCGCGGTATACCGCGGGGACAATTTATACTTTAAAATTAATATATATAAAAGTTTGTAATTTGTAACTATCTATGTAACTATCTATAAAATATTTTTATTTTATAGTTTAGAATTGTTATTAAGTAACGTCCTGCCAAACCCGTCCTGCCAACCCGTCCCGTAAAAAAAACTCATTTATTTTATTAATGTTGATCTTATTTATCATATGTTTATGAATCATTTATTTTTAAAATTATCTAGTAATTAAATGCTATCAAATATCTCTGCGGTTTGATGATTATAATTGAATTGTAATAGTCATGCAGAAAAACAATATCAATAATGATAATTTTGTAGTAATTAAATGATATTAAATATTTTGAAAGTTTTATTTTAGTAACCAATCGTGTAGTTAATGTAGAGAGATTTTAGGAAAATTGTTAAATGTCAAATATTTAATTCGAAGATTTTTTTTCTAATTATCAAAAACAAATATTAAAATCCAGTGGCAACCATTGTAAATAAGTCTCAACTACAGGATTTATTTCACAAAATGACTGCAAAAATGTATATATAGATGTGAACCAAATCATATTTTCTGTTAATCCTAATCAAGTCAATAACAAAGTAGACAAGTAACTTTTAATTATGTTCTATAAAAACCAGAGATACAATAATGATATTGATCGATATCAATCATACAATTTTTCACAAGTTCAGTTATACACAAATAACACAATCAATTTTCCGCATCTCATATATATAAAAACCAGTGATGAAATTTATAATCCGACACCAAATTCAGTTATACATTTTGACAAGTTCTTATATTTATCAATTTGTGAAGCAAATTCTGTCCTACTCAAGTTAAAAACACCAAGCACACAATCACTTTGCAAATCTCATATATATATATATATATATATATATACAAGAGAGACATTCACATGTACCACAACGTTCACGCAAGTCTGTCTGGATGAAGAGCCGACATCAATTTCCTTGCTTCTTGAGCTAGCAAGGCGTCAATGGACATTTGACCATGGTTACCACTTCCACGGCCACGGCCCATAAATGCAGCCGGAATTATTCCTCTTCCACGGTAACCACCACCAATTCCACGACCATCTCCACTTCCACCACCACGACCATCTCTACTTCCACCACCACGGCCATTTCCACGGCCATCTCCACGGCCGTAGTACATTTTTCTAATAGAGATATACCTTCTTTCTTGGTTGCCTCAAATCGTTTGGTGAAGTAGTTGTCGCTGCTTGATAGGTCTGCAACGATCCCAAGTAAAACATGTTTTCGCACTCGGAGCGCTTACAAAACATTGTATCTTCATATGTTGGTTGAATTGCAAAGTATTCGTCAATTAGTCTTTGATTTGCTGCTGCATGATCTCTCTTGAAGTATTTTCTCTTGCTATGAGATGAATAGTCTTCCTTTATTTTGTTTCGGCGCTCCCTAAACCAGTTGATAATATACTTCTCTTCAATTTTAGACTGCTATTGGTAAGGTTCAATATCAAAAGGATATTTTGATGGATCCATTGAATATTTTTTAGTAAGAAGAGATTTGTGGTATTGGTACATCAATGGAAGAAAGAGTCCCTATTTATATTTAAAAAATGGCTAGAGGATTGGATTCAAATTGAGTGGTTAAAACACAAAAGACAAGGATAAGGATAAAATTCTGTTATTAAAAGCCAAAACTGACAGATTACATTATTAAATCATAACATGACAATACAAATTATTAAAGGCAGAAAGTGACAAACACACATTATTAAAGCATAAGGAATTAATACAAATTATTAAAGGAGAAAATGACAAACAATCATTACAAAATGAGAAAGTGACAAACACAAATTATTAAAGCACGAAGTGACAAAATACAAATAGCCACTTGACAACAATTATTTTCAAAATAAATTGTGGCTCAACTTCTGAAACAACTCTTTGCCCTTGTCATCGAGATGTTCCTTTTCAGTTAGGTTGAGATACATCTTCATCTTTTTAGTTTGGGTCGTTTCCTTAATCAATTCGTTTGTCTCATTTTGCAACATGGATATGTTGTTCAATCGATCCAACTCTTAAGTCTTTAATTGTTTGAATTCATTCCATTCTTCGTTGATTACTTCTACGGCTGCGCCCTTACCTTTCTTTTTTGTTTTTTTCTTAGCAATATCACTCCCTATTGGACGAGCACTAGATCCTACAGAGTTTGCATCCCTGACATCACTCTCGTGGGTTCTCTTAGATCCACTACTTCCAGAACCAGTATTTCCTTCTACTTGACTACCATAATGTGGTTGATCACGGATTGAGAGCCACTCTAATATAATTCAAAATTTCCATTACCAGCATTTGAATATAGTTCATGCGCTTTTGCCAATACACCATCCTTAGACCACCCACTTTGTTGCATGCGTTTAACGTTATCCTAAGCGCCAGCCCATTTGCCCAAACTTTTGTACACATAGTTGTAGTTATTTCTGCACAAAACTCCATCACACGGAGTATCAAATGAGCACAGTACTCAGCAATTTTACCCCATTATGACTCACCTTTTTGGTTTCTACCAACGATACTATTTGTTCATATTTAATCCACCTACTCAGTAGCACCAAATTTTGATCAGTGGTCCATTTGGAGCTTCTCGAATGATTACAAGTTAAATCCTCTTCATTTGGAATAGTTTCGTGAACACCACTCATAACACCAAGAGCCATTTGTGTAGAAAATTCCGGGAATTCAGTTGCTCCAACATTCGTATTAGTTTCATTACCCATTGGAGTAGAAGAATAAGAGGGTGCTTGAGACGACGGTGACATAATCGATCCATGATATGGACGGTGGTTTGTAATAGCTGACGACATGAAGAAATTTGGTGGGTATCTATAATTTGGTATATGTTGGGGATGGTTGGGAAATTGATTTTGAAACTGAAAATTGTTGGAATTTTGGTAGGTGAAAGGGTAATTAGAAGAATTTTGGAAGGTAAAAAGGTTATTATTAGGATCTATTTTACTTATAAGACGACAAAAAATAAACAAAAGTTTCTAAAAGCTATTAGCAAAAATATAGTAAAATTGTTTTTTTTGTCAAAATAAAATGAAACAAGTTTCTATATAGAGTATAAAAATGATGAATTTGGGTATAAAAATATTAAAAAAATATTTTATATTCTACGATATAATCAATTTCAAATATCGGGTTGGATAACAAATTTCCAAAATCTTAACGTCCAATAGATATCAAACACATATCTTTATCTAATCTTTATTATATAACTAAAAAACAAATCAATAAATGCATGACATGTGGCAATATGAAGCTCACTTCAAAGAGTTCAAAGATGTTGTAATGTTTCAGCTTTGTTGCCTCCACATAAGCTTTATTTTTTAAAAAATAAATCATTGTATTTCATTCAACTGCTTAGAAAAATGACCATTGTATGTAGTCTAAGTAACTATTGTAGATAGTTTCATAGAAACTTAATAAGTTTCAAAGTATATCCAAAGTAATGGATACTATATAGAGACTATGAATAAAAATGATATTGATATCTTTGTATAAAATCCGAGATGTAATATATATTAGAAGAACTGTTTATGCTATTCTCCGGATTATATTGCATAAAATGAATTTAATCGCGTCAAATATTACAGTAAAAATTTAAACAAGTTTACTAGTACATTTAAGATATGGCAAGAAAGACTATGCGGTATGAAATGTTGATTCAGAACTTATATGGCACCGTTATATATTATTTCAGAGAAACAACATTGAGATATTAAACATTTACCTACTTGTCTGTAATGTTATATCAATTATTATTTTAGTATTTGACTCTATATATGAAGGGTATGACTAGATAGTGTAAATAGAGGAAAAGAATTGGGAAAACATAAATCTTCTCAATACTCTCTCATTTGTCCAATAACGAAGCATTTTTTCACCATCCAAATTAAACATTTTCTTCCCAATTCTTCTACTTTTTAGTCTAAATAACTGAAATTTTTCCTCCCATAAATACATGTGGCATACACATTTCTTCTACTTTTTTTTTTAATTCTCATTTCATCTCTTATTTTTCTTCTCTTTTCTTCTTATATATCATACCAGTCCCTTATGATTATTTTTAATTTTCAATTTCTCCACAAAGCTTCCGATATTAAATTAAAGAATTTAATTTTTTCTTTTTAGTTACTATTTGTCTAAATATTATTCTCATATATGTCGTAATTTATTTTCTTATCATCTATGTTTTTCTCTTTTCACTATTTGTTTAAAAATATTTGTTCATCATTGTGTTTACTTTGGGTTCATGCAACGTTATGTAAAAGTATATTTAGAATCTAGAACTATTAGTCTAAAACCAATAACTGCATTATAAGTTGCTAATCTATTTTCCAAAATTAAAAATAGTTTGGAGTAAACAATGTACATAACTTTTGTTCTACAAGATAAAGTTTCCAACTCTCCAAGGAACGAAACTTGGGTGAAGGGGTGAACCCATTTATTCACCTCCCTTTGCATTACCCAATAAAAACATGTCATATCATACTTAAACTACATAATAATTTAAAGCTAAAATTAAAAATAGAAAAAAGAAATAAAAATCTTTTTATTCACTTCCGTACATTAAGCTGACGTTTTTCAAATCTTTTCCTCTTTTTTTTTAATAATGAAATTTAGCAATTTTGAAGAAAAAGACAAGAAGTTTAATAAAAAGAAAAAAATTATGACGTTTTCTCCTCCTTTTTATAGATAAATAAATATTTATTTTAATCAAAGATATAGATTAGGGTTAGATGCTATCTCTTTATTTTATTTCTTGTAACCCAACTTATCTTTAGAAGTTCTTTTCAAAAGCACGACAGATTTTTTGAAGAAGGAACAATACTTTGTTTTTTAATCATCAACTCGAGGTAAAGTTTCAGATTCTCTTATCTTTGTTGAAGAAAAATTTCTTAAGCCTGGTTGTGAACAAATAGAGACAACTAATTATAATTAATACATGTATGAGTTTTAATGTTAATTTTGTTTTATGAATTATGTTTTTTAGAGCAACTTTTTTTTTGTTATTGAACTTGTTGATCAGGAAATGTTAAGAACAGTTGCAAGGGAGAGTAATCATATAAGTGAAGAACTTTTGGTTGAGAAAAAATATGACTCAATAAGGGAAAACGAAGCTTCGGCCAATGAATTTGAAGAAGAAGATGAAATAGCTAACAACGAGGATGACGTTGTAACTAAAGAGGCTGCTGCTTTAGAGGCAAATAATGATAATGAGAAGAAAGATGACATATATATTGGAATGGAGTTCAGTTCTGATCAGATTGCATATATAACTTATAAAAAGTATGGAGGCAATCATGGTTTCAATGTAGGCAAACAACGGAAGATGAAAAAAAGGGAAGGTAGTAAGGCTTCTTTATGTTTGCTCAAAACAAGGGTATAGGAAAGAACCTAAGGTCATAAAATCATATTCACAACCAATCACACGGTGTGGTTGTAATGCTTATATGGCTTGCTACGTTGAGAAGACCGGAAAATATAAGGTTGTATCATTCAAGATGAACCATAACCATTATTTAGTGAGGACATCTATGAAGCATTTGTTGAAGGGAAATCGAGAATTAACTATCTCTCAAAAACAACATGTAGATGTGCCGAGATGTCAGAGATTTCAGCAAAAGCAACCGTTGAAATGATGAGTAGTGATATGTCTATAATTTGCATATTTTCGGTGTCCATTCATCATCGTTTTGAGTCCAGTTTCGTATCATTCATCACTGTTTTATATCATTTCTCATCATTCTTGCATACTTTGCATGATTAGGATAGCTTTGCATACATATTGCATTTCCGAGTTGTTTTCAGGTGATTTGGAGCTGTTTGCAAGCAAATTGGAAGAAACGAGCCAGAACCAGAAGACATACTCGACCCCCTGGTCGAGTGACTTTGAAGCTATTCTTCCCATCCACTCGACCACCAGGTCGAGTAACCTCAGCTCAGGCCACTCGATGACACTACTCGACCCCCTGGTCGAGTATCACTTCGCCACACCATCACCATCACTCGACCATTCACTCTACCAAGTTACTCGACCCCCTGGTCAAGTATCATCACTCACCACCATCAGCATCACTCGACCGGACACTCGATCACGTCTTCACAGTCTACTCAAATCCGCACTCAACTAGACAAGCTGAGCACAAGGAAGAGAAGAGGAGAAGACAAAGTGTTTGGAAGCGGCCTGGACCTCCATCGGATCACGAAGCCCATCTCGGCCCATTATCTCTCTATGGGCCGAGCGATTAGGTTATTGGCCCGTCTACTATCATTTTATTTCGTTTTGTATAAATAGATGTCTTAGGGTTCTGTCCTGAGACATCCAGTCGACATTGAGTTTTTGCTTCAGTTTTATTTTCTGTTTTACTCTGCTGCGCCGCTTTTGCTTCTACAACCTGTAATTCGAGATTTTTCCAAGTTATTCAGATTCCGCGTTTGATTTCATCTGTCATCTTGTTTCTCTACTCTTTATCTCTTTACTTATGCAATATTATCGTTTATCTGCGTTTATGTCTTTGAGCATGTTGTCTGAGTAGTGACTTAGAACTCTTAGGGATGGGATAGAGTAGTTGTGGAATCCGTAGTCTGTAGAATGGTTAAGTTTTAGAATTGATTAAATCCCTTTAGGACTAGTTGCGTTTACTGCTTATTTCTTTCTGATCAACTGGAATTCGATCTCAAGCATTCCCGCACCCAGAAGGTGTTCGATGGAATGCTTGATCCACTAGTTCCTGAGATATGCGTCTCTATCCCAAGGGATTGGCCGTTTAGAGCGTTTATTGACTTTATCAGTCTGTTCTTATTGCCTCCATAGTTAGATTCCGTTAATGGGAATTAGTCTGGGCTAGCTTTGCTTGAGGATTTCTATCACGGGAGTGAATTGATCTGTTGTTGAACCTGTTGTCTAGGGATAGCTTGATTGCGCTTGTTAACCATTCGAATAGGCTAGGATACCACTCTACTCGATTACCCCATCCTTAGGAATTTCTCGTCTATCTTATTTCTCTGTTTTATCGTTATCGCTTGATCGTTCTCATTGCCTGTTTCTTAGTTTTTACAATCACTCGACCAACTTACTCGACCACACCCAGTGTCTGGCAACAGACTGTGCAGTCGAGTAAGATTGTCTTGTTTCCTGTCTGTTACTCGACCTGTTACTCGACCACATCCTACTTCTAGCATCAGCCTGTTGTGGTCGAGTGATTTTAGTAATTCTGTTATTGCTTCTGTTTTCTGCATGTTCGCTTAGGACTGTTAGAAACCCCAAAACTGTTATTGCTTGGCTTGACTTAGTGACTTCTGATCACATTTTATCTGTTTGCATCATACCCATTTGGATTGACACCTAAAATACTACAACGACATGATTGGTGTTTTAGGATAATTGACCATAAAAACATATTATCAAGTAGAGAAGTTGGGGGCGAGAAAATCTGGGTTTTTTTGAAGAAAGATTATCGAAATTACATATACCAAAAAAGAATGGCAAAAATGGAAAAGGAAGATGGTGGAGCTGTTTTGGAATACTTTCAGAAAAAAAGAGAGTGTAATTCGTCTTTTTTTATTCAATGCAACTTGATGAGGATGATATGATCATTAATATATTCTGGGCAGATGATCGGTCTATAAGTGATTACAATCTTTTTGGAGATGTCATTTGCTTTGAACAACTTATAAGACCAATGCATATGATAGACCCTTTGCTCATTTGTCGGGGTCAATCATCACAAGCAAACAGTTGTGTTTGGTAATGCTCTCTTATATGATGAAACCAGTGACTCATCTAAGTGTATTTTTTGAGACTTTTCTTGGAGCAATGTCTGGAAAACAACCAAAAACAATTCTTACAGACCAATGTACAATAATGGCGAATGCAATAGTAAATGTATGAATCAATAGTATTAGATTTTTTTTTTGTAAGAAACGTGGGATTGAGGAGAAGCTGCGAAGATGAAGGAAGAAGGAAGAAAGAAGAAGGAAAAAGAGAAGATGATATTAAAGGGGGTAAATTTATCAAATTTTAGAACCCAAAGTGCTCTTTTTCGAAGCCCAATCGTAAAAGCCCTAAAATCAAAGATTTTGACAAAATTGTTCCTATTTTAACAATAACCCCTAAAGGTATTCCCTGATACAAAACATTGATTATGTGTTTGGCATATTTACCAAAATGCTGCAAAGAAGTTGAGTCATGTATTTCATGGAGCAGAACGATTTGCCATGGATTTTAGTAAGTGTGTATATGACCATGAGGAAGAAGAAGATTGGTTATTGGCATGGAGTAATATGCTCCAGAAGCATAATTAACAGCGGATAAATGGTTGAAGAATTTGTTTGAGATGAGAGATAAATGGGCAATGGTATATGAACGTCATACTTTTACAGCAGATATGGTGAGCACACAACGTAGTGAAAGTATGAATAATATTTTGAAAAAAATACTTGAAGCATAGTTATAACTTGTTGTGCTTCTTTGAACACTACGAGAGAATGTTGGAGGATCGACGATATAAGGAATTAATTGCTGACTTCAATATGATGCATACCTCGTAGGTATTATGTGCTACTGTGGAGATGTTGCAACATGCAGAGGAAATGAATACACCCAAAAAATTTAACTTGTTCCAGAAACAATACATAGTTATTGGTGATTATGTTGCCAACAAAGTTAGTAAGTCTGAGATGGTATATGAATATAAAGTATCTTACTGTGGTGTAGCATGGGAGCATTTGGTTAATTATGATGCTGTAAACGAGTCGATATGTTATAGTTGCATGAAGTTTAGATTTGCCGGGATTTTATGTCTTCATGCATTGAAAATGTTGGACAAGAAGAATGTTAGAAGAATTCCATCTACCTACATTCTAAATCGATGGAGTAAAGAGGCAAAAACACGAAAAATAGTTTCTTATCATTTAGAGCCACCTAATGAAACATTCATAAGCAATCGATTGGAAAGCGATATAGCCATATATGTCATACTTTCCATGAGATTGCATCTGTTGCTGCTGATCATATAGAATTGACGTTGTGTGCAAATAAAGATGCCATTAAGTTGCTCAAAAAATTGGAGGAAAAAAAGGAGCATTTAAAATCTGATGCATGGATGCTCCAAACTTTAGATATTGAACTTGTGGAAGAAGAAGAAGAAGACAAGGATGTTTCAAATGCATGTGGGGGTAAAAAGAAAAGCTCTTGTTGGACGGTCGAAAAACAAAAAAGTCGGACCCCATAATCGTTTTCTGAGTGTTCTTGAAATAAAAAATTGGTGTATCTCAAAAAAATCAAGTAATGCAACAACAAAGAAAAAGTTATTATTTCAGGCATTTGATATAATATATTTTATATTAGTTTATGTCTAATTTTCATCAAAATGTAACTTAATCTATTTATACTAACTCTTATTTAAAATTGCTAAATACTTCAGGACTCTACCCAATTATAAGTCGTTACCACCAACCCAACCTTACAAAATAGATCATTTTTTCACAAGTGTTCCAAGTAAATATTTAAATTCTTACTGTTTATATTTGAATTATTTTTATTATCTTAATCATTTAAAATCTTATATTTTGTAGGAATTTGATCAAAATTATGGTGGTTCATCATAAAGTTCTGTTCTTTTGCTTCTTTTTTTTTCTCCAAAATATTATGCTAGATTGATTTTCTTTCTTCACGTATAGAATCACAAAATCACATTCATATTATTATTTTTATTTTCTTCTAGATAAAACCTTCTTTGTTCTTCTATATTATTTTTCTCTCATATTTTTTTTCTTTATATGTTTTTTTTATTCCACCACTTAATCCGACATCAATTAATAATTGACGTAAATTTTTAGTCTGCTTGCAATTTTTATGCTTTTGATAAACCATTATTTTATTAAGGTTTGATGGAATGATATTCTAATAACTGGGGTATAATTATAGTTTCGTATCTGCAAAAATTCCATCTCCTTTTATTAAACTTCTTGTCTTTTTCTTCTTTCAAAATTTCTAAATTTAATTATAAACAAAATTAAAAAAAAAAATGAGGAGAAGACGTCAACGTTAATAAGTAAATAACATGATTTTTGTTTTCTTTTTTCTGTTTTGTAATTTTAGCTTTAACTTATTAAGTAGTTTAAGTATGATATGACATGACATGTTTTTATTGGATAATGTAAAGGGAGGTGAATAAAAGATTTTACCCCTAGAGGTGAACGCAAGTTTCATTCATGGAGATAGTTATATTATATATATAGGCCGAGACTTGGGGTGAACTTCTTTATTCACCTCCTTTTTCCCTCTACAATCTAAATAAAACAATATGTCATGTTATACTATGTATTTAAAAATCAGAAGTATTGAAGGAGTTGTCCCAAAGAGATGAACAAATAAAAATAAAATAAAAAAAGAAGAAAAAATAAGAAAAACACATTAAAACTTTACAAAACGTAAAAGTCAAAATATCATCTACAGCTACAAATAAAAGAGTACATATAGGAGGAGGCATGCAACCCTAAAAGAGAGAGAAGAGCAGTTTAACATAAAGTCAAGAGATCGGTGGAAAGGTCTGTCCGATCAGCGGTCCAGGTGATTCTTCACTGGTCGGCATAAATCATCTACCGAACAGACATTTTAATGGATCTTTTCGCTTAAGATATATTTTGGAACATTTCGTCTTTCTAATGCTTATTTTAGTTCTAGAGGTCCAATTTTTTTAAAAAGGTTTATTTATAAAAAAATATTTGTTTTTGAATAGAACACTCAATAAAACAAGTAAAACAAAACCTATACAATGTGTTAAATTACCACTTGACAGGAATGCCTTTACAATATGAGTTCAATATAGGGATTAGACACCATTTTTTTTTAAACCCATATAATGAAGCGAAGAAGAATGATGATATTACTATAAGAAAACTCTTGTTTTCCTACCGCTAAAATCATAAGAAAATGGTAGGAAACATAGCTTTCCTACCGTTTTCCTACCAAAAAAGTTCGTAGGAAATCTCCCGTAGGAAATCGATTTTGGTAAGAATTTCGTAGAAAATTTCCTACCAAAATATTTTGTAGGAAAATTCGTAAGAAATTTCGTAGGAAAATAAAAAGATATTTTTAACTATTTTCCTACCAAAAGATTTGTAGAAAATATATTTCCTACCATTTTTCTTCCTAAATTTCTTACAATTTCCCTACAACTTAATAAAAAACAAAATAATACTAATTAATTTGTTTGAATTAATTTGCTAATTTCAAAATTAAATAGTAACAAATAAAATAATTATTAATTAATAATCTGAATAATATATTAAAAATTAAATTATTTTATACAACACAATAAACAAATTAAATGTCTAAAAAAACACTAGAGATAAATAAATAAAAAGAAAGTCTAGAGCATGGTTCAAAGTTTGGTCTCTTCTTTAAAAGTACATCCACATCGAAGACCTTCGACATTATCAAGAGCAAGCGACATCATGGATCCGGACTTAACAACACAAACCTGCAAGGCATAACAAAAATCATTGTGCTGGAGTTTTTTTACTTGAAAACCCAACACTAAAAAAATATTTCTGGGACCATACCTTTCAAAACCAAGTTGGCCATCCATTTACTAGTAAAAGACTGAAAGCATTATAGATTTAAGCAACAAATGTAGATATCAGAACACTAAAGCAATGTAGTTATGAAACATATAATATCAAGCTAGAAATGGTATAATTCAGATAAATGATAACCCAACACCAAACCGAGCCATCATCTCCCAAAATCTTACAAGGCAAAATAAACAAAAGGCAAGAGAATGGTTATTGCATATCCATATCATATCAGATTCATATATAGATATACATATACAAGTAGGTTCGTACTTCAAGTGACTTAAATCAAGTCCATGATCCTACAAAGTATAAACTATACTCACAATTCAAGCATACTTTTTTAATTCACAAATGGAAGTTTATGAATGCAAACAAGGGAGCTAATTTGTTCAAACAAAATCTTTTGATCATCATAGTCACCAATTCTCAAACAATCATTTGATCAAATCCGCAACACAAGCTAATATAAAATTGAAATTAAGCATATGGGTACAAGAAACCACCTGAGACAGTGATAAACACCAACAACAACAACAATGATTCAAATCTACTCTTTGTTCGCTTGACTTGGAAACTCGAACTCGAATCGAATTGGAACAAGCTCGTCTGATTCGTTTCCGTACCAAGATGGCCACACATTCCTCTTCCACATGAGTGAACACAAAACAAAAGCAAATTACAAAACCACTAAATCGATTGAAACCTCACAAATGAAGTACAAAACAAAATCTAGGGTGAGGCTCAAAGAGGGAAATTGGATGAGCTTACAGACGGCAAAGTATGAAGCGCAGAGACATCGGATTTAGATTGAGATGTAGAGGTGTCATGGTAGATTGAAGAAACTGCAGCAAAGGGTAAGGAGGCAAAGCAAGGTCACGAAGAGATGTTATTGAGAGCACATATCAGAGACTTGGTGGTCTCATTGGATTTCCTGAGAATTTGCACATTGAGCTGAGAAAGTTGGTGGAGGCGTTGGAAGTTTAATGGTGGAAGCGTGAGATTAATCAAAATTTGTAGATCTAGGTTTTACTTATTTGGTAGGAATTTAGTAGGTTAACTAATTGATATTATATTATTATATTAATTTGTAGGAAAATAGTAAAAACCTTAGAGAAATTCCTAAAAATAGCACTAAAACAAGTTTTATAGACAATAATAGCACACATTCTATAAACTTCCAAAAATAGCTTTACTTGATTTATTATGAAGTTTTTGTTCTAAAAGTATTATCACTGATTTATTATTTTCATAATACTATAATTTTATATAAAATCTATTCAACCAAAATAAATTAGAAACAAATTTTAAAAAATTATATTTGGGTTCTTTGTTTCCAATTTAGGGTATATATTTCAACCATTTAATAGAAATTTTGATTTATTTTAATATTAGTATATAGTATTATATTTGGGTTTCCTATTTCCAATTTAGGGTATATATTTTCATCATTTAAAAGAGATTTTTAATTTTAATATTTGTTTGTGGTATTATATTTGAGTTCTCTATTTCTAATTTACGGTATATTTTTTTACTATTTAAATACAAATTTGATTCAATTTAATATTAGATTAGTGTTTGCTCTCATTTTTATTTGGGGGATTGACACAAATGTTATTAAAAAATTTTACTATTTAATCAATTTTTAGAGGATTAAAAATTTTGTGTGCTATTTTTGGAAGTTTCAAAAGAAGGTGCAATTTTTGGAATAATAAAGTTTTTTAGTGCCATTTGTGTCAATCTCCGAAAACTTTATTTTAATTATTTTTTGGTACAAAATAGTAGAATTTTATTCCTACCAATAAAATAGTATATATACTACAATAAAATAATACCGATGGAGATATATATCTCCATCGCTCACATCGCTCACATACTGTTTTAGTTTCTCATATATAATATTTTCATCATTGTAATTATTTATGTATATTTTAAATGGTAACTTAAACTTTGGGCCAATCAAAACAATGTCACATGTCAAATGGGTTTCTTACCGTCTCTCAACTGAGACACTTTGGTCATTCTCTCTCATGCTTTTTCTTTATTTTCCATTATTTAAATTGTAAGAAACCCAATAAAATACTACCGATGGAGATGGTCTTATATCTTACTTATAGCCGTGAAAACTTTATTTGGATGTGAAGGGTAGGTGGCTTTTTAAGTTAAAAATAAGATGGGAGGAGCTTAAAACCATATGACATGAAACTAAATCAATAGCTACTTGATGAAGGTTAAATATGAGAACTAGGAAGCCATAAACGATGAGAGAAGCTTGAACCGTTGAGATCATGGCTTCACGGTTGCGGGAGATGATGAGTTTCCTACTACTTGTATGTTTTTATGAGGGAAGAAGCGTTTAATAATTTCGTAGATTAGTTTCTTAACCTAATTAGGTGATGTGGCATCCATCTTGAAAGAAGTTAATAAAACTGATGTGGACAATTTGATGTTCTGATGTGGTACTCTCTCAGGTGTTTTTTGTTTTTGTTGATATGGATTACTTGAGAAACCTCATATAACATTTTTTATTCGTAAATAGATATATAAATTTGAGACTTAAATATCCTGAACTGGGTTTTTATATCAAACCAAATCACTAGGGGGTGATTGGAAGAAGCTTGTAAGACTTAAAATAGTTTTTAAAATTTTAAAAGTTTTTTTGTCCAATCACACTTTTATTACTTTAAATAATTTAAAGCCTCTAAAGTCATTATTATTATTTTAACTCTTGAAATTGTTTTTTTTTTAAAGTCACGTAAACATGGCTTTAAAAGTAAAATAAATAGAAATTAATAGTTTATTTAATTTTCTCTTCTCTAAAAAACTTCCCATTTACTGATAAATTATATTTAAGAAAATATTAACTATTTTACATTTCATTCTTTTTTTCTGTTCTTTTAAGATCTACTTGTGTATATTAAAATAATATCAATATTAATTTGAGGCAAAAACGGAGATATATGAACGTATAAAAAATTACTATTAAGTTTTGTTGTGTGAATTTCAAAGTTATATTACAGTTCGGTTTATATTTGCTATAGTTTATATTATTTAAAAGCATAAGTTTATAAGTCACAGTTTCTACAGCTTTAGTGTTACCAATCAGATTTTAATACATCTCTAAAAGTCAAAATTCTTATAGACACTCGGTCAAACTTTTGGAATATTGATCTCTTAAAGGAGCTCTTTGATCCAAAAGATGTACCGCTGATAAGTGCCCTGCCTCTTGGTAATCCAAATAAGGAGGATACCTTCGAATGGCATTTTACAAAAGCCATAAATTATACAGTCAAATCTGGATATCACACGGCTCGGTTAGAAGTTAATGAGGGTACAACTCTAATAGGTCCCAATATTTTGACGTTAAAAGCGCATATTTGGAAAGTGCAGTGTCCACCTAAGTTACGTCATTTTTATGGCAAATTTTATCCGGTTGTGTGTCGGTATCGGAGAATTTACGAAAGAGCTATACCTTGTGAAAAGGGTTGTGTCAGATGTGGTACCCCAGTGGAAACAATTAATCATACTCTCTTTCAATGCCATCATGCAAGACAGATTTGGGCTTTATCTCAAACTCCTACAGTCCTAGAGTTTTTTCCTTCGAATTCAATTTTTACAAATTTGGATCATTTGTTCTACAGAATTCCTTGAGACATCGATTCGGCTTTTTATTCATGGATAATTTGGTATATATGGAAAAAAAGAAATGAAAAAGTTTTTGAAAATGTGGAGAAAGATCCAATGGAAATTTTACTCTTAGCGGTAAAAGAGGCACAATCATAGCAGGAGGCTCAAGTCGAACTCCATAATGAAAGTCATGGCTCTTTGTTCTTAGATACTAGAATTCGGGTGAAGGATGTATCACAAGATACAACTTTTTCCGGATTTCAGTGTTTTATTGATGGATCTTGGAAAGCAAGTGACCAGTTCTCAGGAACATGATGGTTCTGCCTATCATTTTTTGGTTAGTCGCCAACCATGGGAGCCGCCAACGTTCGTTGAAGTCTATCTCCTCTACATACCGAAGTGGAAGCTTTTTTTTGGGCGATGAAATGCATGATTGGAACATACAACCAGGACGTAGCTTTCTTTACAGACTCTTCAGATTTGGTGAAGATGGTGTCTTCCCCAACCAAAAGACCGGCATTTTCAGTGTATTTGGAGGAGTTGCAGAACGACAAGGAAGAATTCACAAACTTCTCTTTATCTTTAATTTCTCGTAGTGTAAATGTAAAAGCGGATAAGTTGGCACGAAAGATTCGTTCCCAACCGCATCTTGTCACATATGTAAACAATATTCCACATGATTGGCTCTTTTGAGTTCTAATTTATATCGGTTGACCAAAAAACAGAAAAAGCAGATTTTAACAATTAAAACTTTTGCAGTCAAAATTCTTACACCAAAAGTCTCTACAGTCGTCAATCGGTCCCTAGATTTTACAGTTTTCCGCCAGTTTTAGCGGTTGAACTAAAATTAATTTTTGCTTAACATGAATTCAAATAGATGGACGACAACTTCCGGCTAACTGGTCGGTGAAGTTTTCACGTTCCTTGTATGTGTGTTTGTCCATTGTATAGTATTTTGAGATTTCTTATTTATGTAATGATCAAGTTCCTACAGCCAAATACTAAAGATCAAGTTTTATTTAATAGAAAAGTATTGATCAAGGAGCAAAAAGAACATTGGTTTCACATGTATTTATGGAATTCTTATAACAATTTGGGCTCAAAATAATTTGGGTTGACACAGGATCTTAGATTTTTTAAACATTTAAATGCAAGTAGGATTATATATTGTCCATTCCTCTTGAAAATATTCAAGTGGGATCTTATATAATATATTGTCCATCCCCAAAAAAACAAATTTTGATTTTATCGAATAACAAAAGCGTTTGCTTTTAAATTATGCTCACTTAAACATAGAAATTGTATTTCGTTCTCCACTATAGATAGAATTAATAACTAAAATTATATTGGACCAATTCAGAAGACTTTATACATTTTCAAAGTCAATTACGGTTTTCTATTATATGAAAACCAGCTTAATTTTCGTTATTATAAATACTTATAGGGAACAAAGAAATGAAGATGTGTTTGACCAAGACAGAAAAATGAACACCTAAGACGTAACGTGACTTCATATATCTATATATATGCATGAAATCCCATCTTTTAAATTTATACGTTTAAATCAACCAAAATATGTACAAACTCACGCTTTGTATACTAACTCTGAGTTTTCTTTTGTTATCTGGATTATCAAATACGGTATTAGCCCGAGTACAATATGAATCTCCAAGCCAAAGTAAGTATTTTTTTGATACGATTTGGGTTTTGTAGTAGTTCAAAATTTGAAACGCAAACCAAGTATTCTTCAATTTTGTTCATACGTTGATCTTTTGGTTTTGGTTCTATGTTTCACAATTTAACAGTTGTTTTATTTCTCTTCTTCAAATTGATTAGCTAATAGTTGTTTTGTTTTTAGGGAACAAAATAGGAAAAGAAGTTTGGGATCAAACACTATTAAGAGATCTCAAGATCGGTGCATCAGGCAGTAATTCAGGGAGAGCTCCTTCATGTAATAATAGTTGTAAACCTAACCGGCCTTAACAAAAAAAAAAAAAAAAAAAAAAAAATCTGTGTCAAGTTGATCTAATTTGGGAAAGTCAATGACATATTAAGATATGTATCTTACGCTTCAAGCTGAACCTTTCGACCTATTCTCTCCTGTTAGATTACATTTTGATCGATTTCATAATCTTCTTTCTCTTTTCATGATTGATATTTGATAGCAATAACTAACGCTTAATACCACTTGTTCAAATGTGTGATGCCTATACCACTTGACACTTCACGACCACTCCAATAGAAATAACAAACACAAAAACAAGACACTCGCGAGTTTTACGAGTTCATCTTTGATGATCTTGAGCGTCTCGTGGTTGTATTTTCAGCAAGCAATCCATTAGAATCTTTAGGAGTTGCAAGTGATAATTTTGTAGGAAGAATCAAGAGCTAGAGAGATAAACAAATATAATGAATATAGTTGCAAATACTTTAAACTTGTCAACTGATCGAACGGGTTGGAACGCGTTTTCGAATTTTTATAATTTTTAGAATAAAGATAATGTACAGCATACTGAAAAGATATTACAAACGCAACAAAATGAGAAGTCAACAAATATATATGTTGGACCAAAAATCTCTAGAAAATAAATGGTAAAATCTTTTATCTTATAAAGAACAAGTCATTTTATGTAACGTCCCGATCGTCTTTACCAGTTAATTCATAAATTAGAGTTCAAAAAAGCGAGTCAAAGTATATAGAGAATATTACATTCTTAGACACTTTCTAAAAACTATTTCCCTGGGTAGGCATTTCCAAAGAAGTAGACACTTTCGCTATGTTTTTTTACTAAAATACCCTCTTAAATAAAATACTCTCTTAAATAAATTTCTCTCTCTCTCTCTCTCTCTCTCTCTCTCTCTCTCTCTTTGTAAGTTGCGTCTACTTCAATGGAATTATTCAAAATAGACGGTTCTAAAAAAAGTTATTTGTTGGATGTTCAAAATAGTCGATCTCCTTATAATTATTTGTTGGATCCACTCAAGCGTTTCTTTATTTTGGTATTTTAGATGGTATGAAGTTCTTCTTTCAGTTACGGGATTGGGTATTCAAATTTTGCAAAATTTGATATTTGTATATTGTAGAATTACTCGGATTGTTCTGAGATTATGAATTGATTGGGGAGTTCGATATTTTATTCGTTTTCACTGATTGGAGATTGTGATTTATTTTGCAATTTAAATCTTTGTTTTGACATAAATTTGAGATTCAGTTCTCTAAGAAAATTCTTCTTCTTCAACAATGGCAACTAGATTTGATTTTTGATCTCTCATGTGTCAAACTCGTTTCATCTACGTAGCATCGAGATTCCAGTTAATCGAATCTCATGTTATCATGGACATGCTATATAGAATGAATATAGATCAGTAAAAAGGTTTACGAATGGATATATTTAAATAGATTCGTTATTATGGACACCAAAAAATTGTTTGTTGATTTTTCTTTCTAGTTTGCAGAGACCTCCACCTTCAAGACCTTATGAACATGGAACTTTGGTTTCTTTACAAAACACGGTTAATCGAATCTCCTATTATTATTGACATAGTATATAGAATGGATACAGATCAGTAGAAAGGTTTTTGAATGGATATATTTAAATGGACTCGTTATTATGGATACCAAAAAATTGTTTGTTGATTTTTCTTTCAGTTTGCAGAGACCTCCACTTTCAAGACCTTATGGATATAGAACTTTGGTTTCTTTACAAACCACCGTTAATCGAATCTCCTGTTATTATGGACATGCTATATAGCTTGGATATGGATCAGTAAAAAGGTTTTCGAATGAATATATTTCAAAGGACTCGTTATTATGGACACCAAAAAAATATTTGTTGATTTTTTTTACAGTTTGCAGAGACCTCCACCTCCAAGACCTTATGGACATAGAAATTTTATCAAATTCCTGAGATAATCGAGATCGAATTGTTTAAGAAACTTCTCCCATTTATTTGCAGAATCGGTACCACCGATTTTTGGTGAACCGCCGCCATAATCGATAAGAGAAATCAAGCCTAGAAGTTATGGAGATGTGGAGAGAGAAAGGCATTACAAATCATGGAGAGAGAGAGAGAGAGAGAGAGAGAGAGAGAGAGAGAGAGAGAGAGAGAGAGAGAGAGAGATTTCTTGTGTAAGGATCATCAAAGAGAGAGAAAGTGTTTAATTTATGTTAAATTTCAAAATAAAAGTTGTTGGTTAAATTAGGGGTAAAAATGTCTTAAAATAAGTCAAATAATAAAAAAAAGTGTTCTCTCCCTCATAAGTGCCTCAAAAAAAATAAGATTATCTAAAAGTGCCTAAACGTGTCACATTCCAAGTATATAATTCAAGGAGAATATTACGTAATTAGACACTTTTTGGAAACTTATTACCGATTAAGGCACTTTAAAAGGATTCTGTATTTTCCAAGCTAAATTGTCCAATTTGCCCTTCTAACTACAACTTTTTTTCGTGACAATATTTTTGACTTGTATCTCTTCATTCTTCTCTCTCTTCTCTCTCTTGTCTCTCTCTTTTTCTCACTTTATCCAGAAATAAACAAAATTAACCAGAACAAAAAAACCTTTCCTATGATTTTGCTATCTCTTTATCTTCTCATCAGAAGTCAATTCATCAATTCGTTCCCCTATTTTGATCTTCTCGAATTCCTATGGTTTTATTGGAATCTGAGATTCAATTTTGGCTAATTGAACGTACTCGCTTCATTAGTCAAGGTTTGGCTCTGGTGGAGTATAAAAACGGCAGGTGTGTGAATGACGAAAGCGGAAACATTCAACGACGGAAGAAACACCCAATAATTTGCGACGGAAGATTTGGGTTTAGATCTAAAATTCGTTGCTTACTTCGATGTCTCTTCTTAGCTGTTTCTCCAACGGATTTGTTATGGTTCCTTGCGACGGTTGTCTTTGATATGGTGATAAAGTGTCTATTGGTTGGTGGTGGCGATCGAGTTGGTGACGGTAACTGAGGGAGCATTATGACTTATTCATCGTCTTGTTCTGTTTATGTATAACTTATGTGTTAGGTATAAATAACCATATGGATTGCACATATTGGACACACATCAATGGACAATGTTGCCTTTGTTTACTGTTAATGAGTTATCGCTGGATATGGATCCATTTATAATTATGATAGTGTCCATACTCATACAGAAGTGAATATTGATCAAAGAAAAATGGATGGTGTATTTCGGTCTTCGTGAGTGAAACAAGTAAATCGTTTTATATCTTCGTGTCAAAACAAGAAACTAACCAAAGACTAGAGAGAACGAGAGTGAAGGTTCTTTTTGTGCTTGTGTTAAAATGAGTGAGTGAAACAAATCATTAAAGAGAACTAAGAGATGTAAGAGAAGTGAACCTCTAAAAGTTAAATAGTGGAAGAACCCCAAAAGTTCAACAAATTTTTTTATCGATGATTATTGTTCATGTATAAATTTGTGCATTGATATGAAACAAAATGTGAGTTACTAGGTGATCATTTGGACTTGATTCTTTGGACACTCGTCAGTGAACAATTATGTCTTTAAAAATAATATCTATATGATTTAAAATGAATAAATGTTCTTTAAGAATCGGATGGATGGAACTTTGTGGACAACAATCGTACCAAAAGCACCACATATAATTTTTCCAGTTCTTAACATGTAAGACCAAAAGATTCACAACTCTCATCATAACAATCCATAATGCACAATCCATGATGCGTCCTCCACAATGTGCCATCCATATATATCGTCATCCACATTTTTAGAACTAAGATACAAACATTTCATAAACAAGCAAAATCTGAAATCTAAATAGCCAATAATCAGTTTAACATCATCAACTTCACCATATGATAAAAATGGGATGCTTGTCCATCTCATTTGCTTCCCAAAACTAATGTTTAAAATAGCCTAAAATTCATTATGTAACTACTTCTCTTATTAGAGGAACATCAAAGCAAAATCAGATTTCAATTGATTCTCAAAATCTTATCGAAGGAAATTTTTTCACCACAAAACGTAAAGCAATTTCAGATTTGATAAAGAAATCTCTCTCTTGCACTCTTTCTAGTTCCAAACCACAGCAAGGTCCTTTGTTTTCACCATTTTCGTAGTTATCACTTTCGTTCTGATTTTTCGCAACGTAATTATATCTACATGAAGAATTTCTGGTGGATTATTTCCCTCTTTTAGCTACAGATTGAGCATTAGATTCCTTTTTGGATGTGTCGGTGATTGATTCTCTGTGTCAGTTATGATAGCTAACGGATTCGAGAATATGGATAAAGAACGAGTCAAAACGTCCTCGTATGACTTGGGACGAGTCCCTACCTGAACAAGAGGTTACTCTTTTCTTCTTCTTTTGTTTTATTAATATTTGACATTTGGAAATTAGAATTAGGGTAAGAATGTTGAGGAAAGAGCAGCATTTATGTTTTTTTGTGAGGTTTGATATGCTGACATTGAATTTTGACTTTTTGGGGTAGGCTAAAGGAGTTGTGATTAAAGGACATGGAAGCAACATGATGATTTTGTCACCACCATTAAGGGAGGATGATTGTGATGGTCATTATGTTTTCAGTTTGAGGGACAATCTCATTTCTATTATCAAGGTTAATTAGAGAGCACAAGAGGAACAAATTGTCAATGTCGTTCTCATTGACGAAGAGAGACACTTTTTGAATTTTTTCTCATTTGATCTCTGATATTATAAAAAGAACAACTTTTTTTTATTCTTAGCCATAGATCTTAAAAACAAAAAAATTCAATTCAACATAACTAAACTAATTTGGTTGAAAAACAATTGAGGACATTCAGTTCAGTTAGAGGGTATCAATGTCTAACTTTTCTAAAAAATGAAGGGAAAGTGCTTAGCCCGTATTATGCCCGGGCCAAAAAATTATTTACATCCAAGGTGACTAAAATTTTTTTGGATAATTATTTATTTACTTAAAGTAAACATCTATTAATAGTGTTACTTATTATCTATATATATTTCGTTAAGATAGAAAACAAAAGTTGTTACAAAACTAAAACTGATTTATGTCATAACAAAAATACTTTCCCTATTTCACATTTCAACTACCATCATGAGCTAAGAATGATATGTTAAATTCAATCTGAACAAAACAATGTTGATTGGCTCCTTTTATGAGTCTTCATGTAACACATGGTTATTCAAGCATTTTGTTTTGTTCCGATGTCGTTCTTAATATGAGAGAGAAAAGAGAGTTAAAAATTGTTATATGTACTCGTCAATATGCTTATAGATGCACATGACGATGCCAATTAATAATTAATTACAAACACAAACACTTAATTATGAGCGATAAAGTATATTCTTGTAGAAGTCTAATTTCTTCAAAAACACAAAAGTTTATAGAAATATATCACATATGTTCTTTTGGATTTGAAATTGAGAGAGTTACTTATATAATTTTTGTTCATATCTCTAACATGCATTCTACCAACCAATTTCCATACATTTGTTTAAGAGTTTTTCTCAACGCATTTGTTGCTCACTCTCAGAAAATATAAAGCATGAGAACATGAGGTCGTGCAAGAGGAAAAAATGGAGATATAAAGTTAAACCTCGTCCAAGAATATACCTCAAGAGAAACATCGTCAAGTGTGAATTACAAACAACGATGACGAAGTGAGATCGAGACTCGAGAGAAATGCTAATAAAATCAATGGGTGATGAAAAAAAATTGCCAAGTGCTTCAAGGGAAAGAACAATTTTTGACGTTGTGTATCTCTAGTATTTTGTGAAAGTAAAGATGAATAATGGGATGGGGACGTGGGTGAACAGTTATTGAAGATAAAGTCTTATATTTTTTTTTTGCTAAATAAAATTCAGATATCTACCTAAAACATCATGGGAAAGAAAGAAATTTTGTCGTATTTTTTTTTTTTTTTTTTTTTAAAACAGTAAAGTTTAATTGTTTTAAAAGGTGAGAGATGAAAATTTGAGACTTAAAACAGGTGTCAAATAGTGAGAGCTGTAGTTAATTGTAAAATAACTTATGAATTGTTAGATAAAACCCACAAATCGGTGGAAAAGTGAAAGAGGAGAATACTACGTGGTTTGGAAATTTCTCATAATTTGAAAATTTCCAAAATAATTTTGGGAATTTCAAACAATCTGCAATGAAGAGGAAAAAAAACAGAGTCTATTAAATCAGGATCAGATAGTGATGATCTATCTAGTGACTCGGAGGAGGATGAGGAAGAAGAGGCAAAGTAGATGAGGAAGAGTTATCAAGATTGAAGAAAAGGTCAATCTTTTTCAGGCTATCTTATTGGCAGGTCTGTTCTATTTTCTTGAGATATGTCATATTATGAAGATTGGAAAAAAGGGAAAAAAATGTCTGATGCATTTTGTTTTGGTTTTATAGGACCTACCAGTAAGGCATAACTTAGACGTCATGCATGTGGAGAGAAATGTGGCTGCATCTATTGTATCAACATTGTTGGATTGTGTGAAGTCAAAGGATGGTCTAAATGCTCGCAAAGATCTCGAGGTGCTTGCTATAAGGAAGGACTTGCATCCGCAAACCAAAGGCAAAAGAACATATCTTCTCACAGCACTTTGGTCTCTCTCCAAGACAGAGAAGAAGATCTTCTGCAAACGTCTATTTGATTTCAAAGGACCAGATGGCTACTGTTTAGACATAGCAAGAGGTGTATCTTTAGAAGAGTGTAAGGTAACAGGCTTGAAATCACACGATTATCCCGTTTTAATGCAGCAGCTTCTTCCAATATCTTTGAGAGGGTTGTTGCCTAAAGGTCCTAGGGTAGCAACTGGGCGCTTATGCAAATTTTTCAATCACTTATGTCAGAGAGTGATTGATATGGAGCAGCTTTTGGAAATGGAAGCTGAGATTGTTGAAACCCTTTATCTGTTTGAAAATTTTTTTCCTCCCAGTTTCTTTGATATCATGGTGCACTTGACAATTCATTTAGGGAGAGAAGCTCGGTTAGGGGAACCAGTTCATTTCAGATGGATGTACCCTTTCGAGAGATATATGAAAGTCCTCAAAGATTTTGTGAGTAACACTACAAGATCTAAAGGGTGTATTGCTAAGTGTTATTTAGCTGAAGAGTGCATCCAATTCAGTAGTGAATTTTTGAAGAAGACAACAAAAATTCAGGAAAAGGTAGATATAAATACTGAGTACGAGAACAACTCTATCCTTGGAGGGCGTCCTATCTCTGCAGGCAGGTTTATTAATCTTACAGAAATGGAGACCAAAATAGCCCATTTGGCTGTCATCCAGAATATGGCTGTCGTCGAACCATATGTTGAGTAAGTGCCATAATTGCTTTTCATTCAACATTTTCCAGGCAATTACTATGGCTAAATCATATTTTTTTTTATCTTTTTACTAGTGAGCACCTGTAGCTTCTACAAAACACTAATGGGAGATGCAGACGTGATGCATCTCTGTTATGGAGTATGCACACCCAAAATTTTGTTTCTTAGCTTATAGAACAGGCTAGTAATTGTCTTTCACTTATTAATTTGTTTGTGATAGATATAAGAGCCTGACTTTTTTTGTTTTTTTTATAGATACATCTTGATTCTAGTACTCATGGAGAAACACTGAAATGGCTGGCTTATGGTCCACGTAGTTGCGCAAGGTCATTTACTGGTTACATAGTGAATGGGCAACGATTTTACACGAGAACAATTGACAAGAAAACATAGAATAGTGGTGTTTTCTATGAAGCGACAACAGTTTGTAGGTCTAGTGCAAAGGACAATTCACAAGTGATGGATTTGGTGCAGTATTATGGCTGCATAACAGACATTATATTGTTGGACTATAATGTCTTCTATGTTCCTTTATTCCGTTGCAACTAGGCAGTAAAGGGCAATGGAGCTAAGGAAGAAGAAGGGTTTACATTTATTAACTTGAATCATAGTCAAGTCTCTTTTTTAAGGGATCTGTATATTGTAGCTTCTCACGCAAAACAAGTGTTTTACATGCGTGAAGATGACTCGTCAACTTGGCATGTTGCAATGAGAGGTCCGTCGAGAAGATTCAGAGAGGAAGAGAGTGACGATGTTACTCTTGACATTGGGCCATTGCCCACAACAGTTGACATCGATGTTGACTTGGAAGTAGCTGAGAATGAGAGAAGTGATTGTGAAGGGATTTACATTCGAGTGATGATTTTTTGTCTGTCTTTGAAGTGAGAGAAGTGACTTTGTTTTAACTTTGAGTGATGATTGTTTGTCTGTTTGAGTGTTGATTGTCTGTCGGTTTGTGTGTTCATTATCTGTCTGTTATTGTGTTGCACTTATTAATGGAATTAATGCTCTTTTTTTCTTTTTTCTCAGTGATTTACAGTGGGACAACAGAAGAAAAAGCGTGGAAGACAATCTAAAAAAGCTTCTCCTAAGAAATGCAATGACGATGAGGTGAAGTATGTGGGTACAATAGAGCCAACAGATGTAGAACAAACTAATCAAGTTCCAGCAGAAAACATTGAGGAAGCTGTAAACAATGTAGAGACAGAAAAAGAAGCTGAAGTTCAAGCAGCAGTAGAACAAGGAGATAAAGACCCTGATGTGGAAGAACCTGAAGGCGAGCTTGAATTATCTGGAGATGAAGATGCAGTTCAACCTAAGACCAAGAGGCAACGTGGACCAACTAGGATGAAAGATATTGCTAAGGATCCAAATGCAAGAGTCAGCGTGGAGTATACCATGATGGGAGAGCCTATTGGTAAAGGCTCAGTTAAGTTAGCATCATATGCAGGCGCATTGGTCCGAGAACACGTCCCTATCACAATTGATCGCTGGACAAAAACAGGTGAAGATATCAGGACACTTCTCTGGACACTTCACTCTTTTTTTGTAATATTTGACTATCTGTCCTTATCACTATATCAATCTCTTTTTTTCTGTAATTGATTGAAGGCAAGGTTTGAACTAGATGAGGAGTATCAAAAGGTTGCAGTGCTTAAGCAGATGGGATGTTTGTGGAGGTCCTGGAAATCTAGGCAAGTAATCAAGTTTAGAGAAGCAAAGACAAACCAGCAGAGGATGAATGTGCGACCTAAAAATGTTTCTCCATTTGAGTGGAGAAAATTCGTGAAGAGCAAAATGAGCCCTGAATGTAAGGTATGTTTTTAGAAAAAAAACTAAGTTTATTTATTATATAGAAAGTTACTAATTAACAATCATTTTTAGGTTATAAGCGATAACTACAAGGAAAGAAGGCGCAACCGAATTCTTCATACTTGTAGTCGCAAAGGGATGGTTAAGCTAGTAGAAGATTGTTATGTTTTTTATTGCTTAGAGTTTTTATTAAACTTACTACTAATAGTGGCATGTTGTGTTGTTCAGAAAACTGGTAGTGCGGACCCAGCTGAAGTGACGAGGCTAATGGTCTGGGTTAAGTCACAGACCAAGAAAGATGGAACACCAGTGAATACGAATGCGGCTGAAAAATTGTGAGTATGTGATGGTTTGGAAGTTGTGACAGTTTGTGCTGGTTTGGAAATTGTGATGGCTTGATAAAATTTGGTTTGTGATGGTTTTGAAATTGTGATGGCTTGAAAAATTTTGGTTTGTGATGGTTTTGAAATTGTGATGGTTTGTGATGTTTGCAAAAAAAGGCAGCTGAGATTGTTAGCAGTGGTCCTCAATCAAATGGGAAGAATGAAGCACAAGATTCACTTAGCCAACTGTTAGGGCCTGACAATCCTGGGAGACTGAGGGCGATGGGAAGAAATATGAACAAAACCAAACTAGCTTGTTTCCAAGTAAAAAACAAATATATGGCTGAAATGCAATAGAAGCAGGACCCTCTCCAGTAGAAGGTCACTGAGTTACAAGAAGTGATTGACAAAATAAAGAACCAGGTAAACACTTATCTATTTATACATAAAGCTGATTAGTCGGTTAGTACATATATTTGACTTTGTTTTTTTTTTGGTATAGAGACAATCACTTGAAGTTGGTGAAACCTTAACTGCAAGAGTAAGTCACTTCTATTTGATACTTTTAATCTCTTGATACATAATTAGCTGATAATACCCTATTGATTTCTTATAGAGAGTGTGAACAAAAGATCACAACCTAATTAGTGTATCTTGATTCCGCAGTTAACATGGAAATTATGGAGAAAGCTATTGGTCAAATGATAGCTTGGCCTGTTGCTATGTGTGTTAACCTAGAGGAAGAGCTCAATCCAGAAGACATTGCACCACTGGTAAAATGTTATATATTTAGAGTCATACCAATATATTTGTAAACGTTAAGTTCACATACTCATATTATTGGTTCAATGTGTTTGACAGGGACCAAGACCCACCTCTGGAAACAAGTGCAAACTACTGGATTTGTCTTCGAATGACGTTGTTGTTGCAGAAGGACGTTGGTAGACAAAAGACCAAAACACATTAGTTAATGGGCTTCCTCTCGGACCTGCTGCAATGAAAGTATTTATGGATGTAATACTTCAACCTGAGACGTTTATATGGAGGCCAACGATGGAGGTGACATACCTTGAGGACTGTTTACAGTCTTTTGTAGCATGGCCTGTGTAATACCCCTGACCAGGACTAGGACTAAGCCAAGGATTTTAGTCGACAATTTAGCAAGTCGTACAATCGGAACGATCGGAAGAAGTCCTTACGGGAAGAGTATTGTTTCGTCGGACCAACGGTCTGGCAGTTTTGGGGATAGTTATGAGCAAGTGGTCGGGGAACCGGATGGGTGAGTCAAGTGGAACGAGGACTTGGATGACTGGGATTAATGTGTTGATGCGTTGAGGGAACGCATGAACTCGTCGTGGTTACGGTTCTACGAGATGATCATCGTTGGTAACGGTAATGTCCCCGAGTGCGTGGGATGTGTTTCACCCTGTACCGTGGCCGTTAGTAATATCTCATCCCTTACTAGGCGCTGCTTATGTACTATGTTCCAAACAAGCCGCTACGTGTTCGTCGAGCTTTACTTGTGCCCGAGCGATCGGCATTTGGATCATGTAGATCATGCCTGGTGATCGGGGATTTTAACTGATCGGACTGAGCGTATGATTGCAGTGTTGCTGTTGTGTAAGCAGCTAGGTAGAATTAGTGGCCTAGTATAGTCATGGGCAGATGGGTATTATTTTAGATAAGAGCGGAATCGGATAGAGATGAGATTTGGATAAGTATGGTTGTGGATAGGAGCGAGAACGGATAGGGACGAAAGTGGATAGGGACGTGAGTGGATAGGGACAAGGTACGGATAAGAACGAGTGTGGATAAGTATGAATTTCGGATAAGTATGGAAGCGGATAAGGATCGACTTGTGGATAAGTTCGTTCATGTCTATCCGTTCCATATGGATAAGATCGTTCGAGTTTATCCGTGTACGGATAAGGTCGATCAAGTCTATCCGCGGGTTTTTGGATAGAGTTACAGATAAGCTCGATTGAGCCTATCTCGCCACCTCGTGCTTCCCAAACCGCCCCACCACCCCTATAAATAGTCATTCCGCCTCATTCTTCCTCATTCACACCAAACGAACTAAAATCTCTCTGAAAAGTCCGTGAGTGAGAGTTGAGAGTCCGGTACGACTGGTTCGTCCCGAGGAGCTTTCGGGTACTGCCGAAGTTCTGCCGAGTAGATTAGTTAGGCGATTAGAGGCTGATTAGGATTAGGATTAGATCGAGTCTAAACCGTTCAGCAAGGTAAGTTTCTAGTTATGTTTGATTGCGTGTTGCATGTGGTTCCATGTACTCGACGTACTCATGGTAACCAGCTTGATTGTTTATTTTATTGATTGCTTGATGTTATGCTTTCAATATTGTTATACTTCCGCATGCTGCTTGTTATTTTGGGTTTTGGGTTGGGAAATTATTGTCTGTTAGAGGGAGCTAGGACTTGTTGGGCGATTAGCGCTCATTCCCCCCTCTCTTTTGTAGGTAACCTTAGTTAGAAACCTTAGTTTAAGCATGGATGTTAGGGAAGCCGGTGTAGTTTTCATTGCCTTTGTAAAATGATATTTTTGTATCGTAGTATTTACGACTCGATTGAGCTTTGTTTTTATACCCAAAACCTATACTTGTATTTGGTAATGTATTTCAATACATTATCTATGAATAAGAAATTGGTTTTCTTAAAACTCTCGTGTATCCTCTTATTAGTCTAGTCCGGACTAATCCCAACTTGCGGTCGCGGTACGGGTTGCAAGGCCTCTAACTCCCGTGGTCGCGAGGGGCGGTCTTCTGCGGTCGGGCCTGGCCTTGGGTGATCTTTTGTCGGATTCGTCTGCGGGCGGTCGCCAACCATACGTGACGCTTTCGGATTCGTTCCTTAGTCCTAGGACGGTTCGGGGCTGTCACAGCCTGCCCACAAAGTTTTCTATGAAAACACTATAGATTCAACAGTTCAGAAAGATCCTCTTCAAAGTTCTCAATCAACTCATCCAACAGCATCAACCTCAAGGGGAAAGTCAGTAGCAACAAGTCAACAAAATGGAGCAACAGGGATACAAAAGGCAGCATCAGGTTATAATTCTTCTATTAAGGTATCTGCAGCCAAAGGTTCAGAATCTGCAGGAACAATTGCATAATCTCTTGGTGAGAAGCAACCAGCAGTAGTTCCAAAGTCTCCTGTGAAGAAATCTCATCTAGCATCACAATCCCCTCTGCGGAGATCTCCTGTAAGTTTGTTTGTTAGTTTGACATATTGACTCTAATAAAATTTTTACATCCGTTTAATCTTGGTTTATAATGTAACATGTCAGCGCCAAAAAGCATCTGAAGGATTGAAGGCTAATCAGAAGTGCAAGTTAATGGATATAAGTGGAAAGAAGCGGGTGGTTGGTGCAGGACGAGTGCATTCAATCGACCAAGATCAAAAGGTGCACCATGTTCGCTTGGGGGAGAATGCAGCTAGAGTTTGGATAGATGTAGTTAATGTAGATGATGCAGCAGTTTGGAGGCCATCAAATGAAATCGAGTATATGAGAGATTCACTTGGTTCATCAATTGCATGGCCAATGAATAAGTTGGAGATCTACTGACTTTGTAGAATCTAGGGTAAGTTTTGAAATTGTTGTGATGCTTGTGCTTTGGTTTTATATCAGGAACTGAAATGAGACATTGTTGATTGTTGAAGGGAATGAAGAATCTATGGTCCAAAATAGCTAGTTTTGATTAGGTTAAGACTAGACTAATCTACTTCTTTTATAAAAATTTGGAATCCGAGAACTTATGTATTTGGCTTTGCAGTTACTTGTGTTGAATGATTATGTTTAACTTTTGAATGGTGTTTGTTGGATTGAAATCAGACTTATATATGATATAACATCTATTGAGACTTTATGATATGTTGTATGTTTATGTTATGCAAAACAGGTTTAGAATCACAAAAGATAGTTTTTTTAGATTAGATATAATAGCAAAAATTGGCTATGGTTTTCAACTATAGTAGATTATATTACAGCATAATCAAAAGACTTAATCATGTTTACTATAGCAATTCTTCGATGTCCTTGTCGAAAAATTATATATTATAGCATAAAACACAAAGATACAAAAATTAAATTAGACAGCAATAATTAGTTGTCCTGTTAGGTAAAGATATTATGACACGAAATTAGAAACATTAGTATTTTATAACAAAAAATTAAAGTGTTAAATCAAAATACTATAATAGCGTTCTATCGTTGCTATCGTATCAAAATATACTATAGCTTACTAAACAATGTTATCATAGGAGTGATACCTACTATAGCTACCGCAAACATACTATTTATAAATTTGTTGTGTATTACATAAGATATAAGATAGCATATGGTTTGCGCTGAAGAATTTTCTTGTCGTGTAATAACTAAAATTAGATTGGACCAATTCAGAAGACTTCATACATTTTCAAGTCAATTACGGTTTTCTATTATATGAAAACTAGCTTAATTTTAGTTTTTTTTTTTTTGGGCAAAGCTTAATTTTAGTTATTATAAATACTTGTGGGGAACAAAGAAATGAAGATGTGTTTGACCAAAACAGAAAAATGAACACGTAACACGTAACGTGACTTCATATATCTATATATATGCATGAAATCTAAAATATGTACAAACTCACGCTTTGTATACTAACTTTGAGTTTTCTTTTGTTATCAAATACAGTATTAGCTCGAGTACAGTATGCATCTCCAAGCCAAAGTAAGTATTTTTTTTTTTGTTTTTTTTTTCTACTTTCTAAGCAATTTTAGATATGTTCGATACAATTTGGGTTTGGTATAGTATTCCAGAATTTAAAACGCAAACCAAATATTCTTCAATTTTTTTCATACGTTGATCTTTTGGTTTTGTTTCTACGTTTCACAATTTAACAGTTATTTTGTTTCTCTTCTTCAAATTGATTAGCTAATAGTTGTTTTGTTTTTAGGGAAGAAAATAGGAAAAGAAGTTTGGGAACAAACACTATTAAGCGAGATCAAGATCGGTGCATCGGGCAGTAATTCAGGGAGAGATCCTTCATGTAATAATAGTTGTAAACCTAACCGGCATTAACCAAAAAAAAAAAAAAAATCTCTGTCGCAAGTTGATCTAGTTTGGCAAAGTCAGTGACATATTAAGATATGTATCTTGCGCTTCAAGTTGAACGTTTCGACCTATTCTCTCCTGTTAGATTACATTTTGATCGATTTCATAATCTTCCTTCTCTTTTCATGATTGATCGCAATAACTAACACTGAATACCACATGTTCAAATGTGTGATGCCTATACCACTTGACACTTCACGACCACTCCAGTAGAAATAACAAACACAGAAACAAGACACTCGCGAGTTTTAAAAGTTCAACTTTGATGATCTTGAACATCTCGTGGCTGTATTTTCAGCAAGCAATCCATTAGAATCTTTAGGAGTTACAAGTGGTAATTTTGTAGGAAGAATCAAGAGCTTAGAGCTAGAGAGAGAAACAAATATAATGAATATAGTTGCAAATACTTTAATTTGTCAACTGATCGAACTGGTTGGAACGCGTTTTCGAATTTAAATAATTTTTAGAATAAAGATAATGTACAACATACTGAAAAGATATTACAAACGCAACAAGATGAGAAGTCAACAAATATATATGTTGGATCTAAATCTTTAGAAAATAAATGGTAAAATATTAGAAAAACCTTGCTCTTGAGAACGCAATACGACTCACGTGTTGTCGGTCCAGTGATAAATCTTTCAGGTAGAGGTGCTGAGTTCGAAGCATATTGGAAGAGATCTTTTTATCTGGTTAGGATTCTGCCTCTAGAAGATGTAGGACCTTTGGACTTGAATTTCTGAATATTAAAAAAAAGAAAATGCAATATGAAAAATAATTGTCGGATACGTAAAATTTTGTCGTTCACATAATCATAAAGCGGAAGAGAAAAGCACAATGATAAATAATTGGTTTTAGTGGTTTAACTCAAATTTGATTTTTGACTCAACTGGATTCGGTTATATGGACGATTCCTAGTGTACCGGATGGTCCGACGATATGGTATTCAAAACATTTGTTATAAATTTATAAGTGTGTGTTTGTCTATTGTACAGTCCTTTGAGATATTTAGTGTCTGCAATGATCAAGGTTTCTTATAAATAAATAATGATCAAGTACCAAAAAGAAAATTCGTTTTACATATATTTTTATTCGAGTCTTATACTTTATAACAATTTGTGTTCACATCCAAGTCATTCAAGTCTTATTACAAACAAAATAATTTGGGTTGACATGTGATTTATAGATAATATGATTTCTCCATTTATGTTCAAGTGGAATCTTAGATATGCCCAACCCTACACAAGTCTTCAAACCGAGTTTCCAAGGTAATGTATTCAATAACGAAAGCTGTTGTTGTTAAATTAAGCTCAATTAAACCAAGACCATGTACTTTGTTCTCCACAATATATAGAATAGCTAAAAGTCAAAAATTAAGTTGGACCAATTCAAAAAAAGATTTCAAACATTTTCGTATTTTTTTTTGATAAAGACTTTATACTTTTTCAAGAGTCAAATACAGTTTCTTTTATTACATAAACATTATGTGGACACGAAAATTTGTTGAGAAAAGAAAATCTAATGTCATGGAAACAATCCGTGTGACCTGGTTTCATTTCTAAAATATAAAATTGAAGTCACGTGTTTGACCAAAAACGATGGACACGTAACGTGAGAGACTGAGAGATTCATTTATCTATATATATTCACGAATATGCATTTTGAATACATATTTTTAAATCAAACAAAAGCATGAACAAAGTCGTGGTTTACGTACTAGCTTTGAGTATTCTCTTGTTCTTTGGATTACCAAATACAACACTGGCCCGAGTACAATATGGATCTCCAGTTTCAAGTGAGTATTTTTTTCTTCGCAAGCAATTTTATATAGGTTCTTTACGATTTAGGCTTGGTTGTTGTTCAAATTTATGGCGTGTAAAGTTTTATTTTTATCTTTTGGTTTTGATTCCATGTTTAGCAATATATATCTTCAAATCAAGGAATATTCAAAAAGAAATGAATTTAAGATGTCTCATTTACTTTTCACTATAGTTTAATTTACCTATGGTAATGAAAAATAAATTATTCATTTTAAAATAAAAATCTGAACTGATATAGCTAATTGTTGCTTTCTTCAAGGGAAGGAAATAGGAAAAGGGGTTTGGGATCAAAAGGTCTTCAACGAGATCAAGATTGCTGTAGGAGGCAGTGATTCAGTGCGAGCTCATTCAAAAGATCATAAGAGCAACCCTAATGGTTGACCGCTTACAAGGGCTCTTCCAAATTTTTAAAGCATAAATTTTGAGAAATTAAATGTTAAGAGTTTTTGTTGGGCCTTAAAATTTTTTCTATGTCTAATGGTAGAGCCCTTTAAGTGAGTTTCTTAATCCAACTTTTCTGATCCAATATTCACAAATTGGAAACTAATCCAGCCAAAAAAAGTTTCACTTTATATGGAGTGATGATGACTGATTCAGTTTCATACCTCTTCTCTTAAAGCTATTTCATTGTTTTGAACACCTTCTTACGAATATATCATAGTTTCACACTTTGAACCTATTGGTAGGATCTGTAAAAAAGAGCAAGTAGAAACCATTAGGTTGATTGATCATCTTTGAAATTGGATTTTCTGCACCAACAATCTATAAAAGAAGGGCATTTACATAAGAAACACAACCCTCTATCAAGATACCATAAAAGAAGTGTTGACGAGGTACTAACTGATAAAAGATTGTCGTTCGACCTCTGCAAATCATCAAAAACTACCTCAAACAGAGTTTTCAAAGATATTGGCTTTCGTGACTCTTGACTCAGATTGAGCATCACAGTTTTATCTTGACCAATACCTACACAATCATCAATATTCTCATGAGGTCTCAAAAGAGCTTTAAATGTTAGGATAAGGATACATTCCTTATTAGATATCTGTCAATATTCTTGTGTATATTCGTATACGTTTACATACCGACTCTCTTGTACTATATATATTCTCATATTCACATCAATAATACTCAAGCAATTCTATTCACTTTGGCATGGTATCAGAGCCAAAACCCTAAAAAAATACACAAATTTTTTTTTTCTACTAAGCTTCATCGTCTTCTTCACACAACATGACCAAACCAGTCGACGGATCTACCGCTACTACAGCTTCTTCTGAAAAGGATGCAATCTCTGCATCTCCCTACTACTTGCATCCATCGGATCATCCTCATCATGTTCTCACACCCATGTTGTTGAACGGTGAGAACTATGAACGATGGGCTAAACTTACTCGCAACAACTTGCAAGCCAAACAAAAGCTTGGTTTCATCGATGGCACCCTAACGAAGCCATCATCTGACTCTCCGGACTATCCACGGTGGCTGCAGACAAACTCGATGTTAGTAGGCTGGTTGTATGCAAGTCTTGATCCCCAGGTGCAGAAATCAATCTCTGTTGTTGATAATGCACGAGTCATGTGGGAAAGCTTGCGAACCCGATACTCTGTTGGTAACGCCTCTCGTGTTCACCAATTAAAATATGACATCGTAGCTTGTCGTCAAGATGGGCAAACAGCTGCCAACTATTTTGGTAAACTCAAAGTCATGTGGGATGACCTAGACGACTACGAACCTCTCTTAACTTGTTGTTGTAATAGACCATCATGCACTCACAGAGTTCGTCAGAGTCAACGACGTGATCATGAAAGGATTCATCAATTTCTTATGGGACTTGATGCAGCAAAATTTGGCACCAGTAGAACCAATATATTGGGTCGTTTAAGTCGTGATGATAATATTTCTCTCGACAGCATCTACTCTGAAATTATTGCAGAAGAACGACATCTAACAATTACGAGGAGCAAAGAAGAGCGTGTTGATGCTGTCGGCTTCGCTGTTCAAACTGGAGTTAATGCAATTGCTTCGGTGACTCGAGTCAATAATATGGGTCCATGTACTCATTGTGGGAGATCAAATCACAGTGCTGATACATGCTTTAAGCTACATGGTGTTCCTGAATGGTACACTGAAAAATACGGTGATACTAGCTCAGGCCGTGGTCGCGGGCGCAGCAGCACACCACGTGGCAGAGGAAGGGGACATGGAAACTCATACAAAGCCAACAATGCTCAAACTTCTCATCCGTCATCCTCTGCTTCAGAATTTTCTGACATTCCAGGCGTTAGCAAAGAGGCATGGTCTGCTATCAGAAATCTGCTGAAACAAGACACAGCTACTTCATCAGAAAAACTCTCTGGTAAGACAAATTGTGTCGATTTTCTAATTGATTCAGGCGCCTCACATCACATGACTGGTTTTCTGGATTTGCTCACTGAGATTTACGAAATCCCTCATAGTGTTGTTGTGCTACCTAACGCTAAACATACTATTGCTACCAAAAAAGGCACCCTAATACTCGGTGCAAATATGAAACTTACACATGTTTTATTTGTACCTGATCTCTCCTGCACACTCATCTCTGTGGCTCGTCTTCTGCGTGAGTTGCATTGCTTCGCAATATTCACTGATAAAGTTTGCGTGATACAGGACCGTACTTCCAAGATGCTGATTGGGGTTGGGACAGAGAGTAATGGAGTCTATCATTTACAAAGAGCTGAAGTCGTTGCAACAAGTGCTAATGTGGTGAAGTGGAAAACCAATAAAGCTTTGTGGCATATGCGACTAGGCCATCCATCTTCGAAAGTTTTATCTTCTGTTTTGCCATCTTTAGAGGATTTTGATAGTTGTAGTTCTGATTTAAAGACGATTTGTGACGTTTGTGTTCGAGCCAAACAAACTCGTGCAAGTTTTTCTGAAAGTTTCAATAAAGCCGAAGAGTGTTTTTCTTTTATTCACTATGATGTTTGGGGACCATACAAACATGCTTCCTCTTGCGGAGCTCATTACTTTCTAACTATTGTTGATGATCACTCTAGAGCGGTTTGGATACATCTCATGCTTGCTAAGAGTGAGGTTGCCTCTCTCCTTCAACAGTTCATTGCAATGGCGTCCCGACAATTCAACAAACAAGTTAAAACAGTAAGAAGCAATAATGGCACTGAATTTATGAGTCTCAAATCATATTTTGCTGAACGAGGAATTGTTCATCAAATCTCTTGTGTCTATACACATCAGCAAAATGGACGTGTCGAGCGTAAGCATAGACACATCTTGAATGTAGCACGTTCACTCTTATTTCAAGCAGAACTTCCCATTAGCTTCTGGGAAGAAAGTGTTCTTACAGCCGCCTACCTCATAAATCGAACTCCTACTCCAATTCTAGATGGCAAAACCCCATACAAGATTCTCTACTCACAACCACCGTCTTATGCTTCACTTCGTGTCTTTGGCAGCCTCTGTTTTGCAAGAAAACACACTGGTCGTTTGGATAAATTTCAAGAGAGAGGACGAAAATGCATATTCGTTGGCTATCCCCATGGACAAAAAGGTTGGCGTATTTATGATATTGAATCACAAATTTTTTTTGTCTCTCGCGATGTGGTCTTTCAGGAAGATATTTTCCCATTTGCTGACAAAAAGAATAAAGATACATTCTCTTCACCTGCTGCCGTCATTCCATCTCCAATTTTGCCATATGATGATGAATTCCTTGACATATACCAAATTGGTGACGTTCCCGCTACGAATCCTCTCCCGGCTATTATTGATGTCAACGACTCACCTCCAAGCTCTCCTATAATTACTGCAACACCGGCTGCTGCATCACCTCCTCCTCTTCGTCGCGGTTTACGTCAAAGACAAGAAAATGTGCGCCTAAAAGACTATCAAACTTATTCGGCTCAATGTGAGTCAACTCAAACTCTGTCCGACAACATTGGTACGTGTATCTACCCCATGGCCAACTATGTATCGGGTGAAATATTCTCTCCAAGTAATCAACACTTCTTAGCTGCCATTAGTATGGTTGATCCTCCTCAGACTTATAATCAAGCCATTCGAGAGAAAGAATGGCGTAATGCAGTTTTTTTTGAAGTCGATGCTCTTGAAGATCAAGGAACTTGGGATATTACCAAACTTCCGCAAGGAGTTAAAGCTATTGGATCAAAGTGGGTATTTCGTATCAAGTATAACTCTAATGGTACCGTCGAACGTTACAAAGCGCGTCTTGTGGCTTTAGGCAATCATCAAAAGGAAGGTATTGATTTCACAAAGACATTTGCTCCAGTTGTCAAAATGCAAACAGTGAGACTTTTATTGGATGTTGCGGCAGCAAAGGACTGGGAACTTCATCAAATGGATGTTCATAACGCTTTTCTTCATGGTGATTTAAAAGAAGACATCTATATGAAACCACCTCCGGGTTTTAAAACAACAGATCCATCTCTTGTATGCAAGCTCAAGAAATCTATCTATGGTTTGAAACAAGCGCCTCGTTGCTGGTTCGAAAAGTTGTCTACATCTCTACTCAAGTTTGGTTTTACTCAGTCTAAGAAAGATTATTCTCTTTTCACATCAATTCGGGGATCCAAAGTTCTTCATGTCATTGTCTACGTCGATGATGTAGTCATTTGCGGAAAGGCTGTCCGGGAAAATAATACCTCAAAACTCGCTCTCGGGTCGTCACCCTAAAAGCGTGCTCTCTGATCGTCACCCGAAGCCACCGTACCCCTCGCACTCTAAAGACAAAAAGTCCCTCGAGTTACCGGTACCTCAGGAGCATACCCCGCTCCTCACGAGTCGTTGGGACCCTCATGTCCCTCGAGCAAACAATACTAAATGCTTCCGAGCATATCTCCAGACTCTCTCATGGATTTGCGTAAGACACCTCTATATCTCACCATCCATCATATCCCCTCGAGGATATCTTTAGGACCAACTCCCGGCCGTCTCGTAAACACACATCTCTCTTAGGTTGTTTACTCAAACTTTCTAAAAATAGACAAGTCCTTTCTGGGAACTTTCCATTTTTAGAAACCGCATAACTCATTCTTAAATAAGACAACTCAAGTCAAATCCCCGAAAAAAAATACTCATCTTATTAATCATCAAATGTCATGATCTTTACAACTCCAAACGAAAATACAATTGAAAGAGAAATAAGAACAACAACTCAAAAGCTCAAAAACACTGAAACTGGAACCCAAGGATAGGCAAACTCATGCAGCAACCTGCTTCTCGGACCACTTCTTGAACCTTGCCTTCATCCTCGCCTCTGGCTCCCAAGTCTCCTCTGTCACACCATCGCAGTCCCATAGGACTTTGATCAAAGGAATCTTCTTCCGCCGAAGTTCCTTGATCCTCCTTTCGAGAACCTTCACTGGTCTCGCCTCCAAAGTCATGTTTGGTTGAAGATCCTCTGGAATCCTAGCCAACACCTCATCATCCTTGTGAAGACACTTCCTCAGCATCGACACATGAAAGACCTTGTGTATGCCACTGGTCCCACCCTCTCAACAATCCTGAACGGACCCATGTACCTCGGACTCAACTTAGTCTCTGAGATAGACCTGTTCAGACCTCGCAACATGGCCATCTTGAGATACACTATGTCCCCAACCTCAAACTCAAGCTCTCTTCTCCTCTTGTCAGCGTAACTCCGCTGTCGATCCTGAGCTTACTTCATGTTCAGCTTAAGAACCCGGATCCTCTCTGTGATTTCCTGAACATAATCCGCACCACATATGCTCCTCTCCCCCACTTGGGTCCAGCATAACGGTGTCCTGCATGGCCTCCCGTACAACGCCTCAAAAGGAGTCATCCCAATACTGGCCTGATAGCTGTTGTTATAAGCAAACTCTACCAGACTCAAGTAATCCGCCCAATGACCTCCCCACTCCAAGACACACATCCGCAACATATCCTCAAGAGTCTGAATAGTCCTCTCGGATTGCCCATCTGTCTGTGGATGATAAGCCGTGCTCATCTGCACCTTAGTGCCCATCTCTGCCTGAAAGGCTCTCCAAAACGCAGAAGTAAACTTGGAATCCCTGTCTGACACAATACTCACAGGTACTCCATGCAACTTCACGATCTCGCTCACATATTTCTTAGCCAACACCGCCGCTACATCAGTTTTTGTGATGGCCAAAAAATGTGCTGACTTAGTCAGACGGTCAACGATCACCCAAATAGCATCTTTGGTTCGCGACACAGGCAATCCAACCACGAAATCCATCGTGATAAAATCTCACTTCCACTTAGGAATGAGTAAACTCTGCAATAGGCCACCCGGCACCTGATGCTCAGCCTTAACTAACTGACAAACATCGCACTTTGCGACCCAATTAGCTACATCCCTCTTCATCCCGACCCACTGATAATACCGCTTGAGGTCTCGGTACATCTTAGTCGCTCCTGGATGAATGGAAAACATGCTCGCATGAGCCTCACTCAAGATCTCCCGTCGCAACTCCTCATCCTTAGGCACACAAACTCGCTCATGCACAAGGATAGTCCCATTAGCTGCAAACTAATATTCAGAGCCCTCTGCCTTAAAAGCCATAATTAACCCGTCATCCTTCTCCTGAGCCAACCGAACTCTAGTCAGAAGATTTGCTCGATCCACAGCTTCCAATCCCAATGGCTCTCGTGCCACAGCACACAACCGCAAAGCACCAATCTCACTCACCAAGGCCTTAACACTCTGCCCTGGAGCCACACCCACGCGCTTACGGCTCAACACGTCTGCAACCACATTAGCCTTACCAGGATGGTAAGCTATCTCCAGATCATAATCAGCCACCAGCTCCATCCATCGCCTCTGCCTCAGGTTCAGCTCTGGCTGAGTAAAGATATACTTCAAACTCTTATGATCCGTGAACACCTGCACTTTCCCGCCATAAAGATAAGACCTCCAAATCTTCAAGGCAATGATTACCGCAGCCATCTCTAAATCGTGAGTAGGATAGTTGCCCACATGCTTCTTCAACTGCCGTGATGCATAAGCAATAACCTTCCCACGCTGCAATAGAACACAACCCAAACCAACTCTCGAGGCATCAATATACACCATGTAAGGCTCTCCATGCTCTGGCAATGTTAACACTGGTGTACTCGTCAACATCTCCTTCAGGCTCACGAAACCCTCCTCGCACTCCCGTGACCACACAAAAGGAACATCCTTCCCTGTCAGCTTAGTCATCGGCTGTGCCATACTCGCAAACCCCTTGACAAACCTCTTGTAATACCCTGCCAACCCAAGAAAACTCCTGATCTCAGTGGCATTCGTCGGTCTAGGCCAATCTCTGATAGCCTCAATCTTCTCTGGATCCACTGAAACTCCCTCTGCAGAAACAATGTGACCTAGAAAACCCATCTCTCTCTGCCAGAAACTGCACTTGCTCAACTTAGCGAACAGCTTCTACTCCCGCAGTTTCTCCATCACTCTCCTCAGATGTACCCCATGCTCCTCAGGACTCTTAGAATACATCAGGATGTCATCAATAAAGATGATCACAAACTCATCCAAAAACTCCTAAAACACGCTGTTCATCAACCTCATGAACGCTGTAGGTGCATTAGTCAAACCGAAAGGCATCACCACAAACTCAAAAGGTCCATATCTTGTCCTGAAAGCAGTATTGCGAACATCTGCCTCCGCTATCGGGAATTGGTGATAACCCGACGTCAAATCAATTTTGGAGAAACAAGTAGCACCCCTCAACTGATCCAACAACTCATCGATCCTTGGCAAAGGGTACTTGTTCTTCATAGTGACCCGGTTCAACCCCCGGTAGTCAATACATAAGCGGAAACTCCCGTCCTTCTTCTTCACATATAACATCGGCGCTCCCCAAGGTGAAGTACTAGGACGAAGGAATCCCTTACCCAACAAATCCTCTAGCTGCTTCTTTAGCTCTACCATCTCTGCTGGAGCCATCCTGTAGGGTGCCTTAGACAACAGCGCTGTCCCTGGTTCCAACTCAATCGTGAAAGGATCAGACCGTGATGGTGGTAATCCCTGCAACGATTGAAACACATCCTCGAACTCATGAACAACTCGAATGTCGCTCACTGCTACCTGCCCCACAGACTCCGGCATAGATATCGTCACCAGGTAAGCCTCGTAGCCCTTCTCGATCATTTTCTCTACCTGCACTGCTGAGATGACGAGACTCCCTGAGGTAGGTCTCACTCCCTGATAACCCAACCTCCCTTCTAGCCGCTCAAAAGAAACTCTCCCACGGTGGCAGTCAAGATGTACTCTGTAATGATCCAACCAATCCATTCCCAGAATAACATCAACACTCTCGCACAAAACACATTGATATTAGGCATCATTTTATTCGTGAACTTGTTGAGGCGAAACTAATAGTTATTGATCATGTGAGTATTGAACATCAACTAGGTGATCTATTTACCAAACCTTTGGATTTCAAGAGATTTATTAGTCTGCGAACTTCCATTGGTGTATGTGAACTATGATGTGTTTGTAAATTGTGCTGATCTAAGACAGGAACATAAAGTGAGAACAGGTCATAGAAATCCAAAGATGAATAGAGGATGAAACGTTGCTTGTCATGCCGGTTCAAATCAGACATCAAACGTTGCCATTTAACAGGAGGTCAAAGAGCTGAGAAGATCAACCAATTGAATGGACTTGATACACACATTAAAAAAAAACAAAAAAAAATGTGTGTGTGTCAAGGTCACTAAGTTTTAATATAAGCAATTGAGAAAAAGTGATATTGCTGATATAACAAAAGAAGGAGAATTTCGAAAAACACCTATCATCACACTCCTGTGTTAGTTAAAGTATCTTCAAAGGAAATTCCAGCTGCCTGTTATATGTTGTCCTGATCGTCTAGGACTGAAGACATGACAGTGTGAAAGACTAGCCACTAATCACTGAGCTGATTCCTCAACGATCTGATTGGTTGTGACAGTTTCTTGCTGAGTTCTGAACAATTGATGGGAACAATGCACTGAACTGGGTCAAAAGTGAAAGGTATATTGAAGATCTTAAATATGGTTGGTACTCGCTTGTATCAATTGACTATTTGGGTCACTATTCGAGTGCATGATGAAAGTTGTGATTGCCGAATTATCACTCAAATTATTATGGTTATTGATTGATTGAATGTGTATTTGCAAGTGAGCACTAATGAATTGTTGAGTGTTTCAGATTGTCAAGTTTGCTGAGTCTAAGGTCGTCTGGGCCGTTTCTAGGCCCATGAGGTGCAAGTCCAACAGGCAGGAATCGATTGGAGGGAAAAAGCTAGGGTTTTTAGGATCAAATCTGAACCGCTCAAGAAAGTGAAAAGTCGTTTGCGTGCTCTAGAGAATTCATTCTGATCTCTGAAGAAAAAAAAATCATTTCCATTCTCTGCTTGAAAATGAAATCGTTTTTCAAGACTTTTGTGCAATCAAGAATCGAGTCTTCGGGATCCGAATCTTTATCCACAACATCAGAAAGCTACAACCCAAATCTGCTGGACGATCTTGTGAGTACGCCTCACAATCAGTTGGTGTTGTATGCAGATTTTGGCGGGTCAGATCTGCGACGTACTTCATCACCGGACCGCTCCACTCCACATGTTCGGCTTCCTGTTGAGCTTGTGGATATAAGTGATGATGATAAGGACAATTTGGCTTCCATCGTTCCAGTCAAAAGCCAACAGGTTTCCATGCCGATGTCTGCCAAAGTTCCAAGGGTACTAACAGTGGCATCGCGTCTGACAAAGCGCAAACGAGACACCCCAAGTGAGAAGTTTCTGTCACAAAAACAACAGAAAGGAAAGGGAGTTGTTGTTTCAAGTCTTGGAAGGAGCGATCTATTTCATGAGTTCAAATTCAGTTCTCCTCTCGCCGAACAAAGGTACTTGTATTTCTCTCATTGACAAATGATCAAGGAAATGAATTTGGATCTTCTGGTTGATCAATGGATCAATGGATCATGGATGTGATTTCTGAGGCGAGTCTTCTCAACACAGTAACGGGAGTCCAAGGTTTTGAGGAAGAAGTGGTCTATGAATTCTGAGCCAATCTACCCTCAGTTCGGGTGGAGGGAGACTTAGTCAAGGTGTTAGTAAGGGGTTTCGAGTGTGAATTCTCACCCGCAAAGATCAATGCTCTGTTTTATATGCAACATGTTGGAGCCAGAACTCAATGCATTCAGACTGCGGGGTTGGTTGATGAGGAGGTGGCTCGGTATTTGACAGATGGTCGAGTCCAAAATCTGCAGAACATTGCGATGAACAAGTTTTCAGAAAACTGCAAGAGTCTTTTTAAGATATCGTGTCGGAATTGGTCTCCCCAAACCAATGAAGGGTATGCAAGCATTGACAGAGGAAGGCTTGTCTATCGCATCGCTCACAAAATGCCGATTGATTTTGGAGAAATGGTGTATGATCATGTTCTTCAACTAGCCCTGATGTCTGTCTCCAAGTTCTTCCTGATGTTCCCTAGTCTAATCTATCGGTTGATTCAGACTCAACACCCTGACATCCAAATACTCAGACGCACATCTGCAAGTGCTTCACAAGGTCAGTCAACTGGTAGGAAGGTGCCATCTTCAACAGCACCAGCCACTTCTCTAGGTCAACATTCTGCATGCTGCATTGGATGCAGGTAAGTGTTGTGCCTCTGCTCTCTGTTCTTCGCATTGAAATTTTTAACTGAGTTGTGCACTCAAGCATGGGGAGATGATGCGAGAACTGCGGATGTGGATGGGGACTTTGATCTATGAACTAAGGGGGCGCATGATTTGTGGGGGAGGTTTAGTTTGTGGGGGAGTATTGTTTTAAGTTGTTTTGAGTGTTTCTAGTCGTTTGGGTCTAGGGTTATTCAGACCAGAACAATGCTTTGCTCGAGTGATTGTATCATCACGGGTGTGTAATAAGATGTTTAATACATGGTTTTTTAAACTTATTACTTTATGTTGATTGGTTTATAGTTCTAGATTCTATCTATTGGCTGTGTGGTGTGTCTTCCATTTGAGTTTCAGGTTATATCAATGGAGGAATGCTTGAGTATCAAACTCAGTCAAAAAGGTGGAGATTGAAGATGCATAGTTCAATCAATCAGCTGATGGCGATCAGAACCGTGATGGATTTCAGGAAGCTGCATCAAATTCCATCAAACGCCTGAGTTGCTGACATGGATGCAAGAGCAGACGTGGCAAGCTGTAGCGGATGATGTGGAGAGCCAAGAATGGAAGTTAGCTTGGCGTGGTGTCAAAGACAAGATTCACCGAGAAGATATAGAAGATATTGTCTCGAAGAATACGAAAATGAATAGGCTTGGAAACAAGGAAGATTCCATATCGTGAGATTCTCGGAGATCCTAAGTTTAGGGTTCTGGAGAATAGGTATAAGGATTCTTGAACAAAGGGGGAGCCGCTTTGAGCACCCTAGGATATTTTTGATACATAGTGTAAAAACTTCAAAGCGTTGTAATAGCTTGGAGGTGAGTGTGTAGTTCTCTTCGTCTTCACGAGTTAGTGATAAGAAACAGAGAAGAGAATTAGGGCTTAGTTATTTTTAGTCGGGTTTGATCTTTTGGGTAGATTAGATCAAGTAAGAATCGAGATAGTACTTGTAAAACAGTTTTACTATCAATAAGAATAAGTGTTTAAGCAACTCTCTGTGTTGTGTTGGTCTCTATACCCTCTTATGTTGTTCTAATCTAATCTACTTATATCAGTGCCATGATCTGACTGACGAAGGGCTTGCGTGCTGGGCTGAACCAAGTTTAGTTCCCGAATGTCTATTATCGAGTCTTAAAAATCTCGATTGGGAACAATATGATGGTACGGAAGTTGAGGAAGAAGTAGCAGCATCTTATATATTAAAGCAGATGTCGAAAGGCCTCACGTTCGCTCTCAGAAAATGAACTGACGGATTTGTCCCTCCCCCCACCAAAGGATTTTAAGGACAAATTAGTCTTCTTACTAATTAATCAAATAACTTATTAATTTCTTTCCATGTTTTAATGTGTAGAAAATAAAAAAAAGCTTTAATTCCTTATTAACCCTAAATTTCCTATTTTTTGGCGCCCCTAATCAATCCTAAATATTAACCCTAATCAAACCTACTCAATCCTAAGTTGCCCACAACCCTAACAGGCTTATATTATGCTCGTATAATTTACGCCGTCGTATGTAAAACCCTAAAACCTTATGCTCAAAATTCCTATAAATATAGGATCCCTACTCTCAAACACAAACATCGTAGTTTGATTTTAATGCAAAGCAATAGCAATATCGTTTATAGTTATTTTTTGTATTTCAATCTAGGTCTTTTCTATGATGCTTTTAATCGATTTTTTCGAAACCTTTTTATGTTATGGTCACTTGGAAACTAAGATCTCATACATCTTTGCCAATTGGTGATGAGTTGTTTACCCAAAATTTATAGTTTGTTCGATTACATGTTTTGGATCTATCGTCGTTACCATATGATATAATTAATTTGGAATTTCTTTCTTTTAATGTTAGTGGATCGATCCCATCTTTAAAGTGATGGTGTTTGTGTATGATTTTGCAAGTTGGTGTTTATGCAACGTCGTAAATTGGTGCAACTAACCAAATCTCCAAAAAATCTGAGGGTTTGTTTAATCCTGCAAAAAGGTAGTCTCTTATCTAACTATATTTTCTATTTTATCATGGATTTAGTTTTTTTTTTTTTTTTTCTGGCTGCTATAAACCCTAGCGTTCGAATTGATTCACACAGATCATATAAACACAAACATTGTATGTAAGTCATTGATTTTGTTTATAGTTTGTTCGAGTTTTTTTGTTTATCATTGGTTTTGAGAAGAAATATGCATGAAAGTTTGTCAATTTAGCTGAAGGAACGTTATTTTGTTGTATATGTGCAGTCTTAGACATTGATGCGGTAGGAACATTGTTACAGGGAAACCTGCGATTCACAAGAACAATCCAAATCTCCAATTATCATTCGAAACCAACAATCAATCGATGTTCATAAAACACCAAATGATTCAGCTAGCTCTCGATGTGAGAGAAATCTAGCACTTACAAAGATTCTAGAGAATTCTGAAGATTACAGATTATTCGATAATGAAAGCATGAGCATAACATGTTGCTCTTATACAAAAAGGTAAAGAAAGTAAACGTTAACCACGTTAATAACGATCGCCGTTAACGTCCATTGCATTGCCAGCTCGCCAGCTCACAAGTACTTTGCCTAACATCCGACTTCACATTGCCAGCTCGCCAGCTCGTCAGCTCACCAGCTCACCACACGTTAATCCTGTATCAAATCTCCCCCCTTTCACAAAACCTTGACCTCAAGGTTCTATGCTTCAAACTCAGGAAATGTTTTCTGCAAATCGAAGAGGAACTCCCATGTAGCTTCTTCCAAAGGTTCATTGCTCCATTTCACCAACACTTTAGTGACAGCTTTTCCCTGACGATTGACCATTTTCCTTTCCACCACTTTCTCAGGTACTTTCTCAAAGACATCTTGCATCACTGAAGGCAAATGAACTGTTGTAGAGACATTGCCCACTAGCACCTTTAGCTGCGAAACATGGAACACAGGATGCACTTGAGAGTAAGAAGGAAGAGCCAACTTATAAGCCACTTCACCACAACGATCAATGATCTTATATGGGCCAAAATACTTCGGTGACAGCTTCTGATTAGCACGCATCACCACAGATTGTTGGCGGTAAGGTTGCAGCTTCACATAGACATAATCCCCAATCTCAAATTCACGTTCAGTTCGATGCTGGTCTGCAAATTGTTTCATTCGGTGTTGAGCGCGCATCAAATGAAACTTCAAGAACAGCAACATATCTTCCCTCTCCTGCAAAGACCTAGCCACAACCGCCACTTTTGATTCCCCAGGCAGATAAGGTAAATGGACTGGAGGTACCTGCCCATACACTATCTCAAATGGCGTCATCCTGCTAGAAGAGTGGTAATTGGTGTTGTACCAATACTCTGCCAATGCAAGCCATTTACTCCACAACTGAGGTCTGTCATGGCACATACAACGCAAGTAGGTCTCCAAACATCTGTTCACAACTTCAGTTTGTCCGTCACTCTGGGGATGGTAAGCACTCGTCAACTTCAATGCAACTCCCTGTAACGTGAAGAACTCTCTCCAAAATTCACTTGTAAACACAACATCTCTGTCACTGACAATCGAAGTGGGGCAGCCATGTAACTTAAAAACGTTGTCCAAGTAAGCCTGTGCTACTGTCAATGCACTATAAGGATGTGATAATGCAATGAAGTGAGCAGCCTTACTCAAGCGATCCACAACAACCATGATGACTGTTTTGCCTCCTGAAACTGGTAGCCCCTCAATAAAATCCATTGACACTTCACTCCAAATGGTATCAGGGATTGGTAATGGCTGGAGTAACCCCGGTGAAGCTGCAGGATCAGACTTACATTGTTGACATGTACCACAGCTGCGAATATAAGCTTGGATGTCCTTAATCATGCCTTTCGAGTAAAACAGTCCTTTAACACGCTGATGAGTCACGTCCCTGCCTGAATGTCCTCCTACACCAGACCCATGTAACCAAAGCAATATTGTATTCTTAATGTTGTCATTTGCTGGAACTACAATCTTACTTTTCCTTCTCAGTATATTCTGACTCCAAGAGAAATATTTTTTTGAATCTGGATCACGTTGAAGTGCAGTAATAATATCTTGTAACTGAGAGTCATTGGCATAGCCTGCTTGAATATCCTTCAACAAATCACACTCCACCACTGTCATAGCCATGTGCAACACCTCAGATCCTTCTACCCGAGACAAAGCATCTGCCACTACATTTTCTTTTCCTTGTCTATACTGGATCTCGTAGTCAAACTCGAGCAATTTAGGAAGCCACTGCTGCTGAATTGGTGTGTTCAAACGCTGCTCCAATAGATACTTCAAACTTCTTTGATCAGTCTTGATTATGAAGTGACTCTGCAGCAAATAGTGTCGCCATTTTCGGACTGCAAAGATAACTGCCAGCAATTCTTTCTCATAGATAGATAGGTGTAGTTGCTTCCCTTTTAATTGGCGACTAATGTAAGCCAAAGGATGTCCCTCTTGCATCAAAACCGCCCCTATGCCCTGACCACACGCATCAGTTTCTACCACGAATTGTTTATCAAACAGAGGCAAAGATAAGACAGGCGCTTGACACAAGGCCGCTTTAAGATCCTCAAACGCTTGTTGTGCTACTGCTGTCCATTCAAATGCATCAGTTTTAGTCAAAGCATGTAATGGTCCCGCAATAACCCCAAAACTCCGCACAAAACGTCGATAGTAACCAGCAAGACCCAAGAACCCCCTCAACTGCTTGAGTGTTGTTGGTTGAGGCCACTCCTTCACAGCCTTGATTTTCGCAGGATCAGTTTCAATGCCTTGTGCACTAATGAAGTGTCCTAGATATTCGACTTTAGGAACCGCAAAAGCACATTTGCTGAGTTTGGCAAACAACTTATTAGCTCGCATGACTTCAAACACTTGCTTAAGGTGCTGTCTATGCTCTTCCAAGGAAGAACTATAAACCAGAATGTCATCAAAGAAGACCAAGACGAACTTACGTAAGAAGGGCTTGAATATGAAATTCATGAGACCTTGAAACGTAGCCGGTGCATTAGTGAGTCCGAAGGGCATGACCAAGTACTCAAAATGGCCACTATGCGTTTTAAATGCTGTCTTTTGTATATCATCAGGATCCATCCGCACCTGATGGTAACCAGCCCGAAGATCTATCTTGGAAAAGATAACTGCACCTCCCAACTCATCCATGAGATCCTCAATCAATGGAATAGGAAAACTATCTTTTACAGTCATGCCATTCAACTCACGATAGTCAACACAAAGTCTCCAAGTTCCATCCTTCTTTTTGACCAAAACAACAGGTGAAGCATAAGGACTAGAACTAGCTTGCACTGTTCCATTAGTAAGTAAATCCTCAACCAGTTTATCAATTTCATTCTTCTGGTGTATTGAATAGCGATAGGGTCGCTGATTCACCGGATTAGACCCCTCCAACAATTTAATCTTATGATTATGCTTCTCACGAAATGGAGGTAAAGCAGTCGGTTCAATGAATATATCAGGATACTCATTGAGTACTTCTTCCACTACAGACTCCTCACCAAGCTCACTGGTTAAAGCATTAATAGTACAAAGTTCCCCTTCTGTACTCTCCGAAACTTCTTGTACACATAACATGGCCAGCTGAACTTGATCTTCCTGTAGTTTCTGCAGTTTCTGCGCCTTCACTTCCCTGACAGAACCTGATGTAAGTCCATGTAAAAGTACTTTCTGATTATTGAATTTAAATCGCATTTCCAGTTTCTTGAATTCCCAAGAGATACGACCCAAAGTCTCCAACCATTGCACCCCTAGTACCATATCAATCCCTTGTAAGGGAATCAATAAGATATCAGACTGAAAAGTTGTAGTCTGCAACTTCCAAGAGAAATCAGTAACTTTACCCTCAACACGCAATTTCCTGCCATCAGCTACAGATACACGAGTTAACCCAGCTGTGTCCACCTTACACCCAAGTTTAGCTGCTGTATTTGGATCCAGAAAGTTGTGTGTCGACCCTGAGTCTATCAGGATGAAGATAATCTTTTTGTCATATGTTCCCTTAACTCTCATAGTCTTGTAACCAGCTATTCCTGAAACCGCATTGACAGAGATTTGTGGCATATGTTCATCATCGTCATTTACCAACTCTTCTCTAGCATCTTCAAACTCTTCATCAACATCCATTCGAAACAGTTGTGTTTTCTTGTGAACCAAATAATGTTCTGGAGTGTACTTCTCATCACAAAAATAGCATAGCCCTTTAGACCTCCTATCACTCATTTCTTGTTGAGACATTTTCTTAGGTTGCTGACTAACCGGTTTAAAATTTCCCTTGTTCCCATAATGATCTGTCTTAGACTCGCCTTCCTTCTGATATTTGTTATAACCGCCAGTAGGTGCAGAACGATTTGTGGACCAAGTAGTATTAGCTGGTTTCTTAAGGTGTGCTTTCTCATATGTCTTGCCCAAGAACAAGCAATGTCTCACAGTTTGAGGCTGAAACATCCGGACGTGCATTTGAGTGTCTGTCCTGAGTCCTGCCAAGTACACACTCACCAAATATTCTTCAGAGAGATTAACTCTTGTTTTAATCAGCTCAAATTTCTGATGATAATCAATGATGCCATCAGTTTCCTGCAAATGTTTTAGCTCCGCCATAGGGTCATCACAATCATCCTCAAATCGTTCCTTCAACAGCTTCACATATCCCTTCCAATCATACAACACCTCAAGACCAACACCCGACTGAATAAAGGACTGATGCCAAGTAGAGGCATGGCTATCAAAGTGGATCGCTGCCATTTTAACCTTCATATCTTCTGGAGTTGAATCCACACCAAAAAACTCCTCGACTTTAAACAACCACTCTTTCAACCGTGTACCATCAAACCGAGGAAAATCAATTTTCCCTAACCGTGTAAGATTATTATAAGCATTAAAATGGTCTGATCGCACCTGCTGATGACGAGCATCACGATATGGATCAAGGTAACCGGATCTGTTCTCCATCGACTGAGACGACCTCGGCGCACTCCGATCTAACGTCGATTGCTCATCCACCATCTTACCAGCTGTAGATCGGCTAAGCACTGCATACAAATCAGCAAACTGCTTCATCATCTCCTTATGTTGCTCAGCGACCGTCGTTTCTAACCGCGTAACTCGGGAATCCAGCGGAACCTCCAACTCCACCTCTTTCCCCTTTCCGTCACCCTCCTGCGACCTTGTAGTCACCATGTTTTCCGAGGAACTACAGAGCTCTGATACCTTTGTTACAGGGAAACCTGCGATTCACAAGAACAATCCAAATCTCCAATTATCATTCGAAACCAACAATCAATCGATGTTCATAAAACACCAAATGATTCAGCTAGCTCTCGATGTGAGAGAAATCTAGCACTTACAAAGATTCTAGAGAATTCTGAAGATTACAGATTATTCGATAATGAAAGCATGAGCATAACATGTTGCTCTTATACAAAAAGGTAAAGAAAGTAAACGTTAACCACGTTAATAACGATCGCCGTTAACGTCCATTGCATTGCCAGCTCGCCAGCTCACAAGTACTTTGCCTAACATCCGACTTCACATTGCCAGCTCGCCAGCTCGTCAGCTCACCAGCTCACCACACGTTAATCCTGTATCAAACATTCAACATGTGTCACGCAGCTCTCAAGTATCTTAAGAAAGGAGCGCCTGGAAGAGACTCATCAAGCGGTCAGTTCGATTATTAACAGAAGCGCTACTTTGCACTACACAGCTTCTAGGTACCAAATACATGTATCTGCAGCCAAGGTAATTTGATTAGTCTGATAAAGTCATTCAGTGTCTCGAGTTTTGGTTTGGCAATCAAGAACTAACTTAAAGGAACAATAGAATGTAGCAAAATGTGATCTTAGGAGTTTGAAACTTGAAACAGGTTGCAGTTGATGCTACCACAAGAAACTTGGCATTGGAGTGGGGAACTGACTATGATATTAGAGTGAACAGGATTGCTCCAGGTCCTATTGGAGGTACACCGGGAATGAGTTGTACCTGAGGAGATTGAAAACAAAACCAGAGAGTACATGCCTCTTTATAAACTTGGAGAGAAGTGGGATATCGCAATGGCTGCACTCTACTTGAGCTGTGATTCTGGTATGCTGAGTTAAATAAAGCACACTCTTTAGTATAAAATATATATAGATATAGATGGTTAGATGACGAAACTCATTGCTTGATTTGTTTAACAGGGAAATATGTGAGTGGACTAACACTGGTGGTAGATGCAGAACTGTGTCTTAGCAAACCTCGCCATTTGGCCAAAGAAGCGGTGAAACAACTCTCTCGTGCAGTGGCGAAGAAGTCTAGGGCCAAGCGAATGATTATTACTATGTTTTGGTGCATATTATACAAAGAATGTAGTATTAAAACCAAAAACGTCTTTGGTGCTTTGGTGCATATTATACAAGAAAATTCTCACCAAAAACGTCTACGAGGAAGCAAAAACGTCTAAGCCAAACCAAGATGAAGTTTCAGACCAGTCTCCAGCTCTGAATACGTAATTATGGTCAAAACTCAAACGTATGGCCGAGCCAGAAGAAAAGTACAAGTCCCTTGACTCAAAATCAGCAGATGATGCTTTAGAGAAAGAGGATAAACTTCGGTCCGCTTTTGACCGGGTTCAAGTGCTTGAGCATGAGTTAATTATATGAGACCAAAAAGGTAAGGTCTATATTACCTCAATCATCAAATCACTCGAATATGTAGTAATAATTGGTTTGGCTTCTTTATTTTTTCCGGCTTAGGCTTTGGATGAAACGATGGTTAATCAAAAGGGTATTCTTGCATATATTGAGAAGAAAAAGAAGAAGAAGAGAATGGTGAGACAAATCATTAAGAGAGCATCTATAATTAATACTACATTCTTTGTATAATATGCATGAAAGTTTGCATATGTAATTTAATTTAGTATGAATTGGAAATATATTACGATTTATCATCTGATCCATATAATATATTAATAGATAGCACTTGGAGTATGACGATAATCCACAACATTAGGAAGTTTGATGAATTGAATTTGGTTTTTACAGCGTCACAAGTATGGGATATTTTCTGGCTCGGTCCACCACCTAAGAATCCTTGGCTTAGACAATAAATTCATGTACTGTGTACAGAAGAAAACATTATTGATGTTTTAGATCTGTATTTATGTTTGGCTGAAACAAATTGTTTATCTACAGAGTTATGGACTTTAGCAATCCAATCTTTTTTTTTTCTTTTCTTATACGTCGTTTTATTGATCTTAGCAGTCTTTTTGTCCTTGGTTATTTTCTGAAGACAAAATTTGTATTTTTCATACACTATTCTTTTTGGCAGCTACTGATATCACCTCGGAAATATAAAATATGGCCTCTTTGATATTATCATATGATCCTAATTACAGTAATAATCTTTTGTTCTTTTGTACCAATGCAAAACATAAAAGAAAAAGTACAGATCAAAGAAGAAAAGAAAAGAAGATAAACATAAAAGAAAAAGTTTTATTAAAAAAAAAATTTGAAAAAAGAGAAATCAATTCTTTCGATTTTTTAGACCTAGAATTGACCTCTTGAGTTGGTTAAGGCGACTAGCGCTTGCGTCCCAACCATGAGTATTACTTGGGTTAAGTCCCCAAGCAATCCAAGAAGAAGGAGAGGTTCCATGTTGGCGAAAGACGATGGAAACAGTACCGTTTGGTTCGTTGTATATCCAGTGGAGAAAAGAGCCTAAGGTCGGAGCTCAAGGTAATAGGCTTTCGGCAAGACAAAGTTATTGCAGAAATTGTGTTTGTACACACAACAAGACTAATAAGAAAAGAGTTGCCAAGACGGCGAATAGAGCGTGTTAGGAGATTGTATTCGATTCATGTCTTTGTGTTTTATTTTGAAGGTTGGGTGGGATTAATGAGAGTTACGAGGTTTTTAAAGAGATATATAGGCACACTAACATTGATGCATTTTTAAAGGCTATGAAAGTTGGAAGCTGGTCTTTGTTGACTTTTTGTATCATTCTTTTCTAGATGTGATAATCATAACTCTCATATATATCAACTTTAAGGTTTTTTATAAGGACATGGTTATAATATGAAAAGTTTTTGGAGAGAAGTCCCCATTTCTGTAAAACATAAGTTTTGCATAAACGTATCCGAATACACACATACTTTTTACTTCTCGGATTAGTTTACCAGTTGAAGACTATAGATTGACAAGATCCATCATGAATCCCATCTGCTATCGTTATTCGTTACGATTGTCTCCACCACATGCACCAAATTTTGTTGTTATTAGCCTTTGTTCGTCATTGCCAACGTTCTAATCATGTAGTAACTGCTTGAATGATCAAGAGGTAGGCAGAGAAATAGAAAATAAAAGAATGAGCAGATTAAAGAGGAGGATGTGGAAAAGCAAAGCAGAAAAGATAAATCGAGAAAAACATTTAACTCGCTAGAAGAATCATACGGGTTTTCTACCGAGTTTTTAAAAATTTGGTGGTTTAAATGTATTTATAGATAAAAAAATAAGATAATTCAAGAGGAGAAAAATAACAATAATACTATAACAAATAATAACACAGTACGTAGTTTTTTCTTCACACAACTATATTTTCTTTATCTTAAATTAATCCAATCGCTAGCTCTGTAATGTCGTTTTCTTCTTCTATCTAAGGGGTTTTAATTGTGAAATTCTGTCTTCATTTTAGAATTTATCTTTGTTGTTGCTTATCAGGGTTTGTAGAAATAATCCTATTCAAGTTCCTATAAATGCATGGCGTAAGAATCTTTGAGGAGGACCTGCGTCTAGAGAAGGTAAATTTTTCAATCTTTATTTTTTTTTATGGTGTAAGATGGTTCACCTTCTCAAGATATGCCTTTTTTTATATCCGATCAAAAAAATTCATGTTTTGCTTTAAATCTCTGGGAATTCAAGGGAGCTGAGATGATGATAGGTTTATGTTGGTTGATAGGTTTGATTTTTTACTGTGATAAGTATTTTTGAGTTTTATGATGGGTCATTGCACCGTAAACTGGAGATTGAAGAAGAAAATATAAGAAGACAAACGTAAAAGAGAATATTTTATCAAAAAAACTTATAAAAAGCAAAATCAATTCTCTCGACTTTTGAGACTTTTAGCAGACCTAGAAATCAAGATGGTGGATACTTTCGGTATTTGGTTTTGTTGTCGTTAACTAATCCATTGTTCTCTACTCTAAATTTGTTTAGTACATATGTCATTTTCATATCGTTTTTCTTCAGTACATTGTTCAGTGCTATGATAAGTCACTTCAGCGTCAAGATGACAAAACAGATTTTTGATAAGGCCATGCATTTTATAAAGCTCCAAAGTAGAGATATATTTGTTTATTGGACATGTCCCAAACTAGAAGTTTTTCCGGTGTGGAGGAGACTAAAAATACACTAATTTTGGTGTGGTTTACATAGACAAGAATAAAAAGACGGTAAATGTCAATAGTTGTGCCTTCTTCTCATGTAAGTTAATCAGCTACTTGAACACTTGTGGTTCTTGAGGATTTAAGTGCTAAATACTAAGAAGAGCTTATGAGATCATGTTCTTTACCATCTCAACTTCTAAAACTTTTATGTAATTTGAGTGAGCTCTGTTTTTTTTTTTCAATCCGTTGAAAAGTTTTGAAAGAGATGTGATGGCAATTTTGAAAGTGTATAGTAGTCAACTATTGTGTTATTGTTGGAAAGCATGTATTATGTTATGTGTATTTCTTTAATTACCTTGGTGCTTAATTTCTTATTGTTTACTTTACCAAGAATTTTAAATAGTTTATCCAAATTTATCTTAACCTTCAATTATCTTAGAAAAAGTAGTCCAAAGAAACATAGGTTGAATAATTAAATGAAAAGATATTTTGAGAATTCTTATAACAAAGATAATGCTAGAAACAAAGTTGATAGAGTCATCCATATTTTTCTGGTTATTATCGATGGGTTAAAATTTTATTTGTGGGAGTATTGAAAACGTATATTCAAAGGGAAAAAATGATTTCGTGAGTTAAATTTGTTGCCGTCTACAACATCCCAGCGTACTATGTGAGTCGACATGTAGAATTTATAATTTAAAACTGTTATTTTAATAAGTAGTTCTCTTACGTTTAATATATTTTTAAATATAAAAATAAAATAAATTATCTAAGAGCCAATTTCACGAAAGAAAAACAACAAAAAGTTGATCTTAACAGAGAGTTAATTTCATTCTCTATTTTAGATGAGTGTTAGAATATATATATATATATAGCGTCATACATCTAGGCTAAGTTAAATATAGGTGTTATTTGGTAGGGGTTAAGATATAGTTGTTAACATTTAGATGAAGCTAATTATATAGGTTTGGGTTTATAAAGTAGGAATTAGGGTTTAGTGTTATAAATTGAGATGAATTTGAATAACTAATTTGGGTTTATAAGGTAGGGTTAGAGTTTACGGTTTAGGGTTTAAAGAATAACTGATGGAAGCACATACAATCATGTAAACTTATATCTTTAGTACATATCTAACTAAAAATATTTGAACAATTCGAAACCTCATTAGATAATATTTAAAATGATTTATGACTTAAACTACATTGTAATTGTGTTTATTTGGTAGGGGTTATGGTATAATGTTTTACATTTAGACCAAGCTAAATATCAGGTTGGGTTTAAAAGTATGATTTAGGCTATAGTGTTTAACATTTAGATAAAGTTAAATATAGATTCGGGTTTATAAGGTATTAGTTAGGATTTAATATTATCCATGTAGACGAATTGGAATAACTAATCTGGGTTTATAAGGTACGTGTTAGGGTTTAAGGTTTAGAAGTCTCATGAATATTAAAAAGGGGTGCTAAGTAATTTGGAAGGATTAGGCACTTCTGGGGCTTGGAGTTATTCCTCTTCTCTTCCGTTGGGAATAAATTTTTTAGTGAAACTTAGAGGTCCAAAAAACGAGAGGGAAGAACTCGAATATTTCTCAATTTGAAGAAGCTTCCGGGGGATCCTTTTTTTGTTCTTGAGACCCTTGAAGCTAATCAGTAGGGGTCCTAAACAGGCTCTAGAATGTCTAGATTGAAAAAGTAGCATATATAATCTTTTTTATTTCAAGTGAGTAAAGTTTACCCTGTTTTAGTGTACTAGAAGATAAGAGATCATGATCTTGTGTGTAAGAAATCTCAGGAGACAAGCTGAAGTAGTCGAAACTTTGTGTAAAACCAATTAAGAGAGTTACAAGTTCTTTATAAGAATTTTGTTGAATTTATAAGCTCATTGTTGCTGAATTTTTTAATTTGTTTAATTACTTATTATTTTGAAGTTAGATTTTGATACTGTCAAAAGTATTTATGGGTCCCCCGCATAGGCAGACCCAAATAAGATTAAAGGAGGTCAACTGGTCTCTCTAGAATTCTATATTTGCATTGTAACCCTTTAAAATTCATGATATTATTTATCTTTTTTTTGTTTTTACCTTTTTAAAATTACAAATCATATGTAAACCTTTTAAGTTTTATCGTATGTTTCTTCTACTTTGTGGTTTAACAGTATTTCTTACATGTTTTTTACTTTTTTTTTTATTCACCCATAAACATTGAACCATATTTTTTTTTATTTTTTTTATGAAGTTTTTCTTAGTTTTAAATTTTTTTAGTTACTTATTTTTTTGAAGTTATATTTTGATACTGTATAAAATATTTATGGGTCCGCCGTATAGGCAGACCCAAAGAAGATTAAAGGAGGTCAGCTGGTCTCTCTAGAATTCTATATTTGCATTGTAGCACTTTAAAATTCATGATATTATTTATATTTCTATTTTTTTACCCTTTAAAATCAATAATTTTTATGTAAATATTTAAAAATTTATCGTGTTTTTCTTCTACTGTGTGTTTTGACACTATTTCTTCGTTTTCAACTTTTTTGTTGATTCACCCATAAACATTAAACCTGGTATTTTTAAAAGATATGAAGATTTTTTTTAGTTTTTTAATTACTTATTATTTAAGTTATAAATTTGATCCTATAAAAAAGTATTTTGGGTCCTTGACTTGAAATGTGAAATTAACGGGTTCAATGTGATAGTTATATCCTAAACATTATACGACACATGTCTTTGATATAGGTAAATAGATATAAATATAGGTGTTGTTATATCTATATAATATATATTTTTTAATTTCTTAAATGTCTCTAACTTATCACTCTAAATTATGATTGATTCAAGAAGATACTAATTTTGAAATTTTTTGTTCGAATTTAAAAAATTCTTGTATGCTTGATCTTTGAAATTTAAATTTAATTTTGAAAAAAAGTTTTTGGCCGCGCAAGGCGCGGGTGACTCACCTAGTTCATCTTAAGAAACGCAAAATGTTTAAATAAGGCAATTATCTCCCCTCACTCCACTGACCCTAACAAGAAACTTGAGATGATCAAGGTGTTGTCATTGTCGCCAAGGGGTACACGTACTTGTCAGCGTCTATTTGATTAAAGTTGTCTTCTATTTGATTGTGTTTATTATTTTATAGGGTTTTTTTATATTTACTATTTTTGATATTTTTTGTTTAAATGTTTTTGATCCAAGTCTCTGCGTAAAAAAAGATTACAAGAAGGAACCATTTTATTTCCTTGGTTTATCTTCAGAATTGCTGACCATTTATTTTCTTTTTTTTATGTGGGTTTGTGGTTACATCATGAACCACTTACCAAAACCAGAGACCATCGATGATATCTACATCTACATTTTTGCAGTCATTTTATAAAATAAATCTTGTAGTTGAGACTTATTTATAATGGTTGCTACTGGATTTTAATGTTTGTTTTTTATAATTTGAAATAAAATCTTCAAATTAAATATTTGACATTTCAAACTCTTCCCAAAATCTTTTCACATTAACTACACGAATAGTTACTAAATAAAATTCCATAATATTTAATATCATTTAATTATTACAAAATTATCATTTTTGATATTGTTTTTCTGTATCACTATAACAATTCGATTATAATCATCAAATCGTAAATATATTTGATAGCATTTAATTATTATAAAATTACAAATAATTTAGACAATAATTTATAAACATATCATAAATAAGATTCACATTAATAAAATAAATAGATTTTTTTACGGGACGAGTTGGCGGGACGGGTTTGGCAGGACGTTACTTAATAACAATTGTAAACTATAAAATAAAATTATTTTATAGATAGATACAATTTACAAATTTTTATATATACTAAATAAAAAATAAAAAATTGTCCCTGCGGTGTACCGCGGGTTAAAATCTAGTCTATATTAAACATTTTACAACAGTTTTATGAAATAAATCCTTGACTTTAAATTTATTTACAACCCAATACCATTGGCATTAAATATTTAGAAATAAAAATATTTAATTAAAGATGAAAATCAAATTCGTTTGGCAAAAATTTGCTAAAACTCTGGAAAAATCTTTCCTAATGTCGATAATGCTCATTTAAAAATCTAATATTATTAATTAATTTCAAATAAACCATTTTGAAATTGTGGCATGAAAAATTGTAACAAATAGATTTTGTTTATATATTCTATAAGAAAGATATTAGAATGAAAACTTATCCTCATTAACGGTAAAATTAATATAAAAAATGCAAAGAAAATCAAATCGAATTATGATCCATTTTTCCTTCAAGGGGGTCATTGGATTTATTTTTCATGAAACTTTATGAACATTTATTATTCTTCAAACGGATGACTAGAGATTTTTCTAAAATTTGAACTTGCCAAATCGACATCATATGATTTGTTAACATGATTAAAATCACTGACTAATCTTTGTGAGAAAATATAGGAAATATACATATTTAAATTTTTGGTTTTAAAACAAACAATTAAATGCTCTAAATATTCATCTTTTTGGCAAATTAAATATCTCCAACTGCTTGACCTAAAAAAACTTCATGTAAACATTATGACACTCCCACTATATATATATATATATAGAATAGATTTGCAATCTTCACAAACAAATGATCCCGCCTCTAGAAAAGAAAAAAAAAACAAATCTTAAAAGCTTTATAATGTAGTAATTTGCTCATATATGTCGTTATCATTTGTGTTTTTTAACGGCCGAATAACATTTTCATAGGGTAGATATCGACCATATATAGGGAGAGAGTCACTACTTTGATTCCTTTTATGCAATTATGAACTCTACAGAATTTTTCAATTTCTTTTTGGTCTAATTAGGTGAATAATAAACTGTGTGAAGTTAGTTTTCAAAATCTGGTATTTTCCCCACTTATATATCGACTTACCAATGATTCATTATTCCACTCGAGATTCTCGTGCAAGGTTTGATATTATGGTCATATTTACATAAGACTGTTTTTATTTGTTTGGTTTGGTTTATTTTGTATTATTCTCACATAAAGAAAAATAAGTTAATGTAGTCATGTTTCATTTTCATGTATATTATCTACTAGGCTTCGTGATATCGAGTAGACGTTATCATTGTACTCTAATTTCGATTTTAATGTTTCTTTGTAGGCAATATCACTTATTTTTAATAATATTCAATGGATTAACCCAAAAATTTAAGTTAAGTGTCTAGAAATATATTTATATTAATTTTTGTCAATACACACATATCTATGATTAGCTCAAATATTTTAAAGGCTAAATATTTGTACTTTTAAATAATATACAGATTTTAATTACACAATTAGTTGTAAAAGTTATGTTTTTGTCTTAATAAAAAATATAATATTTATAAGTGACAAAAATTATCTAAAGGAAAAGACAAAATTTTAAGAGCTCCTGGATCAAATGGTGTGGCAGGTTTGAATTGGTATTTTCCGGATGTGTATAATTAGTTAAGTTTTTTCCACCTCCCAATCTATCATTATAATACTAAACTACTAAATTACCATATACCACAAGTTAAATCTAATAAATATATACATTTTGGAGTATATTATAAAACCATTCCTGGAGTTTAAAACTATTTACAATATCATATCACTGATATTTAATATTTCGTTATAAGTAACAAATTAATTACTTAGCATTCAACAAACTTTCCTCTAATCTCTCTTTTAATTATATTGATAATATCGATTTTCTTAATATATATGAATAGAGATTCGGATCTTCCATATATGATTATCATTTTCTTAGGAAGTTAAACAATTATTTTCTGAAGCTAAACAAAAATTTAGGAAACTAAATAAATAAATAAAATCATTTTAATTATTTCTAAGCTAAACTATATTACATTCTGATCTTTAGTTTTAAATCATTCATTTTTAGTTAATAAAAAGAATAATATCATATTTTCAGTTAGCAAAATGTACATGTACAAGATATTGACCCTCGGTAAACCGCAGGTTGATTATTTTTGTTTTGATTTAATTTATTATTTTGATTCAATATCATCTATATTCAAATAATGATTTTAGATTTTTAATTTATCAACTCACTGTTTATATCTATTTACACCGCTGAATATTTTAGTATGTTTCGATTTAGTTTTGTATAGTTCCGGAAACATGTATAGTATACGCATCTATATAGAGAGTGTTTATCTACTAATTTTATGTTTACACTAGGTTTTAACCCGCGGTTTACCGCGGGCAATCGGTTTATTTGGTTTTTATACTAAATATTTGAATAAATTTGATATCCTAAACTTATAAATATAAATTTCTAGTGATTAGTGAAGAATCGTAATATATGATTTGGATATTGTTGATTATTGATTTCGTGATTGAATATAGTGTTTTTAGGGATGGAATGTGATCATATTTTGATTTCAAAAAGGACATAGATTCCTTAATTTTATTGAACGGTTTAGATTGAATCAGATCATATAAAGTTTAGGAGATTGTTAATACCAAATTGCCCTTAATGATTTTAAATAGCAAAGACCAAAATCCAAAATTGAAATCAAAATTGAGACCAAATTAGAAAAAAATTCAATTTGTACTTCCCTTTTAATAATAAAGGGATGATTATAATTTTGAATTGTTTTTAAATAAAAATATTAGTTTATAAAAAAAGTAAAAACATTAATATGATTCTATTGGTTTAAAAATTAATTTTTGAAAATGTAACTGTAGTTATCGTAAAAAATGAATGTTGATATATATGAAATAACAGTCTATGATGTATTTAATTTTGTGTAATTTACTTCAATTTTCAAAATATATATTTAGTATATAATATGGAGATTAATATAATTTAAGTTGTTTGATATAATTAAAAATTCAAAACTATATCATATTTTTAAAATTTATGGCTACTAACAATAATAATTGCCTTAACAATGAAAAATTATGAACAATAAAAATAATTAAAATATTAATATTAATTTAAATATAGTTAAGTTGTTAAACTATTTGATAAGTCAATTAAATGAATGACATATAATAAAGGAAGTCGTTATTTTTATTTTTGGCATAGTTCTTCATCCAAATAACATAACAATCAATCGATTTGAATAACATAACATTTCAAATAACATAACAATCCAAATAACATAACAATCAATTCCGAATTTTGTTCCATGCAAATCACTTCTCTTCCGAAGTGGATTGAGGGCACGTGAGCCCAATCCAATCCGTTCGAAATTGTATCACCTCTCACCGATAATTGTCTTCTTCTACTCTCACTCACTCGATTATGATGCAACCAATTCAATTCAACCGGAAAATTCAATCGATTTGCATGGAACAAAATTCTTCAACCCAGAAGATACAGAGGTAATCGATTCAATTCTGTGTTTGAATTATACAATCTCTGCCATATGATTTGTAGATCAATTAAACTCTATATGTGATCAATTATGGTTATCTTTAGATTTTACTTTTGATTTGGTTTAAGAAATTGTTGTTTATTTACTTGATCTCTTTGATGATTAGAATGTTGATTATACTGTCAGAGGTTGATCATTTAGTGTATTTGAAAGAATAACATATGGATTCGATGTACAAAAAACTTGAATTGTTAAGGTAGGCAATTCATTAGAGATATATAAATGCATTGGTAGTGTTTGATGGTTGATTAGTTGTGTGCATTAACATAATATTTCAATTACTGCTAATACTGGTTCTCATTCTACACACACTGCAATCATATCTGTAGTAGCGGTTCATGGAACTGAAAGATCTCTGTTTCTACTAAAACACAGGTTAGTTGCAAAATGTCTAAATGAAGAACACATAAATACAAGTTTGCTATGGTGTGAAATGCAAAGTTGAATATCTGTGAACACGATTAAACATGTAGACAAATAAAAACGATTTTATATAAAGGTTCAATTGTAGGAATAAGAAACGGAAATGAGTGGCTTGTTGAATGGTTACTTCTTTGTTTGCTTGAATTGAATAGTGTAAATAAGCCTGTGACATTATAGATTAAAAGTCAGATATTGCTAATTATAAACTGTATGGTGGGTTTAACAGCCATAATTGAAATTCTATGAAGTGAACAAAGCTTAAATTAAAATACCTTTCTCAAATGCTAGAAACATAGACTGGCAGCTATGTAATCAGTCTATGTTTTGGAAAACTTTCTTGAAAACAACATTGGTTGTTTGCTTATGAAGTTTACCATATTTGTCGAGTATTAGGATTTTCAAACCTTTTTTAGCGGTAACCCTAGACAACGCAACATAAAGCTGACCATGAGAGAACACTGGTTTGTGCAAGTAAAGTCCTACTTGTTGAAGAGATTGTCCCTGACTCTTATTTATAGTCATTGCAAATGCAACTGGGAGTAGAAATTGTCTTCTACGCATCTTGAAAGGAAGTTTAGTGTCTGAAGGTGTAAGATTCATTGTACGAATCAAAACTATTTCACCAATTGTGTCTCCTATAATAACTCTAGCTTGAACAATCTGATTACATAGGTGCGTTATTTGAAGCCTAGTTCCATTGCATTGACCACCTTTAGGATCCAAATTCTGTAGTATGATCTTTACACGCAAAGAATGGTTTGGCAAACCTGCTATCTTGATAATTTTAAAAAAACTGGGGTGATACAAGATTGTTAAGCGAATCAGAATCTGTAGGATCTATAGAATCAGCAGAAAGATAATTTCTTTCTTCACTTGTATATCAAAATAAATAATGAGCATGTTAGTTGTATACTCAATCAAACTTTAATTATATTGCATATAAAACTCAGGAACTTTAAAATGTAGAGTAAAAATGCACTGACCATGCAACTGCTCTAGCAAATACTCATTGATGGTGTTGACATCATCATTCTTTGGTGCTAATATAGCTCTTCCTTGAAAGAATTTGGGATCAGTGATTTTGTGTAGCTTTGTAGGATCTTCATAAATTTCAAAAGTGATCGCTTCATTGGCTTGTCTGCGTTGGTAATCAACAAATCTTCTGCGCTATCTATTATAGCCTCACCGTCATTAGGCTCATTTAGGTTCAGTTTCAGTCAAATTGTTTTCTAGTAGTCTCATGTTCTTAGTCAACTTTAACACTTGCAGTGATCCCAAAGATAAGAAGCATTAAGCGATGCCATTACAATTTTTGCTCTCCCTGCACCATTAATTACTAGAAGCACCTGTCTGAAATCACCGCCAAAAAACAACAACCTTTCCACCAAAAACCTTGTTGTCTGTGTTTTTTATAATGTCGCATAAAGATTTATCTAAAGCTTCAAAACAAAACATGTTCATCATTGGTGCCTCATCCCATATAACTAAAGACGCTTCTTTTACCAAATTTGCCAAGTCAGATTTTAGTTTAATTTACATACTGAAAACTCATCAGGATTCAATGGTATACCAAACCTTTAATGTGCAGTCCTACCATCTTCTAACAACAAAGAGGCAAGGCCACTCGAGGCGACATTAAGAAATATTTTTTTTCTACATCTAATCGCAGCAGATAGAGTTTTCCAAATAAAAGTTTTCATGTTCCCCCAAATCCGTACACAAAAAGGACTCCTCCTAAATTTTTAAAAGCTGCCTCTATAATCTCATTGTATACACCTCTTTGCTCAGGAGTTAGCATCTTTATCCATTCCTCATGCTTCTCTTTTAGGTTGGATTCACTGTTATATCTCAACTCATCAACAATAAGCCTATTTGAATTATCAATACCATCTCTAGTTTGCTTAGGAAACTCATCAATATCTTCTAGAGTTGCTCCATTAAACAACAGAATTTTCTCAATTTCCTATAGAGTGTAGTTCTTAATCTCAACTTCAGTGAGTATTAGGTCTGCAAAGATTAAGATGCAAAAATTAAACAAATAGCATGAAAACAGTAAACATCAAGCAATAGTGATACATGAAAGGTTAAAAAATATCAAAACCTTGATTTTTGAACTCGTCTCTTTTCTTATTCAGAATATCCTCTGCTAACAAATGTCATGTTTGTGACCATACGTGTGCTGGTCTAGACAGAGAATCCGACAGAAGCAGCATGGCAAAAAAAATCCTCAGATAATCTCCAAAACAACACTAACTTGCTTCCACCAGACCATCAATAAATACCTGATCATTATCAAGAATACCACGTGCAAAAACATGCTTCTTTGTAACATTTGCAGACAACACCATTATAGGTTTTGATTTCATCATAACTCAGTGGCCTTTCACAATGTTTAGCAGAACTCTAAGAAAATACTCATCTTCCATTTTCCTTGGAACATAGTGAATGCGACTTAAAGAAAAAACCCTTGGATCTCTTTTTAAACGCCTTATTTTCTCCATCCCATGTGAAATAGGCCGGAATTTCAGCATATAAACAATCTCTAGCACACTTACCATTCTTTCCAATAACATTTTTTCTATTCAAAGTGAGCCAAGCCATAAACTGAGAGTCTTCATTTGCTACTCGTTCTAGAACATCTTTAATGTTAGACTTTGGATCAAAATAAGCTGGTTGTTTTCCTTCTACATGAAAAGATAATTTCTAGACAGGAGTTGATTTATGTTGAATTGGATATTTAAATATCCTCCAAATAGCTTCAGATGCGGAAACGTATCTGCAAACAATTCATCATGATTGACATGAATTATTGATTAACTATCACACCAAACCAAATTATTAAGTAAAAAACAGAGTAATAAGCTAACCTGCAATCAAACCAATCTTTGATCTCATTCTTCTTCTTCCCAGCTGAACCTTATTCTTGCCCAGGAGTTTCAGATTCACCACCTGTAGTTTGCTTAACAAGCTCAACAATGAAGACAACTTTGTCTGGTCCGTTGTTGATCTATTTGAATAAGTATTTAACTAGGGGAGTCACACGCGGCTTGCGCGGCCAAGCAATTTTGTTTGAAATCAAAATAAAAAAAGATTAAGCATACCACATTTTATGAAATTCGAAGAAACTTTTTTTAAACAAATGTTCTTAATAACACCTCCTCAAAAGGATATGTCATATAATATTTAGATCTAGGTTTACTTTATTTGTTAACAAAATCAAACATATAAAGCAAAATACTACTTATAAGATAATACGAACATTAGTTATAGATAATTTTAGGACATTAGTTTTACATAACAAACCAAAACCAAGAGGTCGAATGATACGAACATTATTTTGATTACTAATTGATTAAGTCAAACAACACATGAATTTAGTACACGACAGCATAATGCACACTTTCAATCTTTTGAATCGGTAGAAACCGTCTCATTAGCTTCTTCAACGGCCAATCTAAATTGCAATGTAAACAAAAAACACATTAAACACTTTTAAATTACATTATTTGAAGTTATATAAAGCAGTAAACTATGCAAAATAATACATACATCTCTCAAAATTCTCCAACCTCAGGTATATCCGGATTGATATCCACCGGCTGCATTTACTAGCGGTTTGAACAATATTTCGTCCTGCCGTTATATAATTATCTATGTTATCGTGAAGATGTCAGTACAAAGATCATATATTTTTTTGTGAATAAGAGAATTACCTGAAAATCTATGAATTCTCCACCACTGTAACACGCATACAATTCGTTAACCCCTCGCTGTTCTCCATTCTTCATTAAATTGTTCACCAAAACCCCTGATTGCAACACATTCCATAACATTGTTACTGAAATAATTTAACATATAAGTCGGCATGACAAATATTATTATAAAATATAAACATGCTTAAGGCTTTCTAACTAAAAACTTACTCATGATCTTGAATCTTGAATATAAGTACAACAAAATCATCCCCTCTGTCTACTTGGGTCAAGATAACGGAGTTCACTAGTAGCAACAACAAAACCAATCAAGCCTTGCAAAAAAAAGGTTATTTGATAAGATGGTGACAAAATTTCAACATATTTCCAAATGAACAACCAGATAATCTTACTAATTAAGTAGTTCTTGTCTAGACTATCATTCAAGACCTCAGGAAATGCTACATCAGAAAGAGTGTGTTCAAGAGTATCTTTTGGTGGAATCGTGTCCAGAATAGTCAATTCTTCAAAAACGATCTAGTAATCGTGCTTGGTGGTTCTTCTATCGTCTATCACATGTTTCAGCCGAAAGTGATGAATAGCTACCCAATCACCATATTTGAATTTGGAGTCAAATCGAATGATATCTTTATATTTGATCTTGACCTCTATTCTATGATCTTATACATAAGATTTCATAAATAGTTGATTAAAAAAGCAGTAAACAAAACCACTTTTACAATATCCGTAAGAAATTTAGTAAACCATGCATACCCGCACATCAGCCAAAACCATACAAACCGAACGATGATCTCTATCTAACCACTCTCGCCATGTGTTTAAGATCTTAACTAGGATAGACCAACAAAGTTTAATAGGGCTCAGATCGCCGACGTCCTCATCCATATCTCACCGGGACTTGCTAAACAAAAACCGAAGAGGTGTAAACGTTTCCTTTATAAAATTATGAGTCTAAGCAAAAGGCATTCTCTTACTTATAATAGTCATAATATATAATAAACGAAAAACATTTTTACCGTACGATTATAATTTCCAAGACTACAATCTATTCAACCTTTTTACTATGCATGGTCTCTTTTTCCTATGCATCGTCTCTATTATCAATTCGAAAATTGATAAAACTATTATCGATACGTTCACGAGTCTATATACAGGAATAAAACATCAATCATACGAATGGTGGGAGGTGCTATTCCCTTTCGATTGCAAGATTTTTCTCTCAAATAAAAATTATTTCAATAATAAAACATAGTTATAAGATTTGGAAATTCTCCATAATATTACAAAAGATCAAGCATACTGTCTTTAAAACAAAGTATTTAAACATTCATTGAACATCTTGTACTTGTATCTTCCGAACCGGAGCATATTGAATTCGTAGCAGCCCAAACATAAGCGGAGGAGAGTGTACTACATATAAAAATTTAAGAAGAGAAGGCCGCCATAATCGAGAGAATGGTAAAACGATTCACTTCTCACTCAATCCAATCCACTCGATCCACTTCGGAAGAGAAGGCCGCCATAATCGAGAGAATGGTAAAACGATTCAAACCTACACCATTACCCTCACGTGCCCTTCCGTGGACATTCAGGAAAGCGTGGATGGCGAGATACAAGTCTGTTGCAGCGAAGCAGCTAAACGAGATTGAAGCAGTGATGCCACTGATGGAAGTTCTCAACCTGATTCCCAATCCTCACAAAGATGTGAGAAATTTGATACTGGAATGGATCAAGATGTATCACGATTCAGATGATGAAAGTGATGCCACTCCATCTCGAGCTGCTGATAAGAGGATTGTTCAAGAGAAGTTAGAAGATCCTGGATCTTTCACTCTACCATGCTCCCTAGGTTCATTGACTTTCAATAAATGCCTTTGTGACCTAGGAGCATCAGTAAGTCTAATGCCACT